>NC_071505.1:24972132-25275163 GCF_027887155.1 Malaclemys terrapin pileata | reverse complement strand
GGGCCCCCCTTGGACAGAAGATCCTATCTATTTGCCTGATCAGAAACGCCATGAGTCAGTTCAAGCTCATCCTTTTATACCACAAGCCCTTTGTTTGTTTCTTAGTCTCTGGAAAACCCAGTTTTAACCAGAACCAATATATGCAAACTACCCCAGTGGGTGTAACATCTCTGGATTTGTTTAGTCTCAGTGACTCACCTTAATCCCCTCTCCCCCGCCCAACCCCAGCTATTTTTAGTTCCTGTAGGAGCTATGGTAACACTCCCTCATGGAGTAGAACATAATCATATGTAAACCATTTATAAATTTAATACAGTGGACCTCAAAAATACTGCATGGGATTACAGTATCTGTCACTGTAAATATTACACATGGGGTGTAAATTGGGTGTAAAATAGATGTAAGTATCAAAGTAGTGTGATTTGCATTAATTTGGGATCCAGTGGGTATGGAAAACAAAGTATAAGTTATACAACAATCCTACAATTGGCTCTGAGCAGGTGACCACAGACACGTGTAGAAAGGAGGCAGGATGCTTTCGGTAAGGAGTTTGGTAGTTAGAAATTCAACTCAAAATGTAGGCAATTTTAAAGTAATATTCATGATTTTTAAGATTGATTTTCTTGTTTGGGGAGTGGTTGTCTTGTGATTTTTGAAGACAGGGAGTTTTAGTAATATTGTATCTTACACAATACTCCAGAGACCAAATTTAACCCTGGCCTTAGCAGGCCCAACTCCCCTTGAATCACTCATGGCCATTTATGCCAGGGTACTGACAAAATACTGACAAAATATGTGTAAACTACATTCATTTTGCAAAACCACTAAATGACACATTGGTGACAGTAATACAACCTTGCCAAATATGCACTCATTTGAATAGCATATTTCTGTTACCATTTATGTGCATGCTAAATTTGATCGTATTAATATGTTCTGTTAACGTTTGCATTGTCTTGTGGTGTTTGACAAACACAATACAAATGCATGTGCTGTGGTGACGGGAGAACTCATTTAAAACTATTTCACAAATTTCATGGATATAGTGGAACCTCACTGTTTCTCATTTCACTTATGCACAGACCTTGTGGGAGAATCCAGACATTGATGCTGAACTGCCTCTGCCTGCTATTTTAAATATTATTTGCATGTACTGTGTCTCATTTAATGCCTTGATATACTTGTGAAGAAAGAGATTCCATTTTGTGTCCATTCCAAAATTGAAGTCACATGTTTCGGATACTTTTTCCACATTTTGTTACTCATTGCTGGTTAGGGTGCTTGAAATTCAGCCCACAGATATTGAGCAAATAGACCTAGATGCCATGCTTTTCATTATAATTAATTTATGATGCTCCACTAAATACGTATAATTTAGACTACACTCAGCAATTATAAAATTGGGTTTAAAATCCTGGACTGCGATTGGCTAAAGCGGTCACATGACCTGGTGATTAACTGGCACTACCATACCATACCCTTTGAAACTGAAAATATTGATCATTATGCCTAACAGATGTGAAAAAATCAAAATCTTACAAGTCATCATCCTAGCATAATTATTAGTGCACCTTATAAAAGCATTTCTATACCTCGCTACCCCTGTAAAACAGGTAAATGTTATCCCATTTTACGTAGAGGGAAACTGAGCTACAAAGAGGTTAAATGACTTATCCAAGGTCACTGAGAGAATCATGCTAGAGCCAAGACTAGAACCAATTTGTTACCTTTTCCCAGTCCGGTGCCTAGGTCACTGGACAGTGCATCTCTGTCTCACAGATGATGAATTTCAATACTCATATATAATATTTTATTTTTCCTCTAACTCTCTTCCATTTTTTTTTATTCCATCCCCCTTGTACCACCTAACTCTCACTTACCTTCCTCCTGCAGTTCAGGGCTCTGTTTTTCATCCCTGATGTTCAAGTCTCTTCCTCCCTAAATAATCAGATTTCCTTTCTCCATCCTAAACCAGTCCTTTATCTTGTTGTCCTTACACATGGTTACTGAAATCCTGCTCACATCTCAGGCTCAGGGTGCTTGTACGTTTTATTTTTGCTTTGAAATACTTAAGCAAGATGAGAAGAATTTGCTAAATTAAATTAATTAGATGGTTTGTTTCCTTGACCTCCGCATCCTCCCACTGCTGCTTTCAATTGCTGCACAGAGGAATCAGTCTAGTACTCCTGATAGAGAGGTTTTTAATGCCAAACCACACATGTGGTTTGGTTGGGATATCACAAGTACAGGAATCATAGGAAAACCAATAGCTGCTGATATGCTGCAAGCAAAATAATATATGTTCATTTAAAATTTCTCACCATTCTGGAAAATGCAGGTTCCTCTTTATCTGCAGCCCTCAATCCCTACCATCTTGATTAGTATAATTAATGTAAACAGTTCCTAACAACCTGTATTTACATCATTTTCTAAAGGGATAAAGCAATTAAAAGAAGATTTAATTATCAAAAAGTACAGGCCAATTAATCTTAATTAATTAACTGTTTAATTTAATTCTACAAGAATACCTTTTCCATGGTAATTGATACATTTAATCTATTGAAGATAGGAGCCACAGAACATTGATAAATTGAAGGCTTTCTTGTTGAAATTAGAACCCACACAACAGAATTAACTGAATGTAAATTAAAATAGCTGCTCATACCTCAAGTCAGAAAGCACTTTATTATTTGGCAGGATAAATGTAATACCAGTGTTGAACCTATCCTAACTAAAGGGACACGAATGAGGAGTTAAATGTTTCTTTAAAGGGTTTTTAATTATTTAAGCAAAGCTTCATTATATCTGTTGAGAGCCTAATCCTGTTTATTCGGAAGACCTTAAAGTGTTAGAGGTATAGTTTCAGCATAGGGCACATACACATAGGTCCAGGTTTTTAGATGCATTTCTAAAAAGTGGATGCTTCACATGACATGAAAAGCTTTTAAAATATATCTCAAGTCCTTCTTAGTTCACAGATTATTACCAACCATAAGAAATTTTCCTTTTTTTTTTTTTTTTACTATCTATAAGAAATTTCCCCTCTGAATGTAGCATGCTACATGTGCATGTTCAAAAGCCAGTTCTCAAACATCAGTCATTGTTTCTAAGTCTCCCTGGAACCATCCTGCTAATCACTGCTGTAGCACTTCCCTGTTTGGGCAGTCTTAACATGTGATCTTCTTTGATACTGACATTAATTGCATTTCAGGTGGCAGATGGTCTCAAGTACAGATAAGTTGTGTGGCCAAATCTGTACCAAAAACACTGACCTATCTATCTTTCATATCAAATCAGACTCCTGTTATTTGTCCGGTATAGATGTCCAAATCCAAACTTTTAAAACCCTCAACCCTTTAGAACAGGGGTGAGCAAACTTTTTGGCCTGAGGGCCACATTGGGGTTGCAAAACTGTATGGAGGGCCAGGTAGGGAAGGTTGTGCCTCCCCAAACAGCCTGGCCCCTGCCCCCTATCCGACCCCTCCCACTTCCCGCCCCCTAACTGCCCCCCTCAGAACCCCTGACCCATCCAGTCCCCCCTGCTCCTTGTCCCCTAACCGCCCCCTCATGGGGCCACCCTCTCCTAACTACCCCTGGGACCCCACCCCCACCCAACCCCCCTGCTCCCAGTCCCCTGACTGCGCTGACCCCTATCCACACCCCCGCCCCTTGACAGGCCCCCCAGGACCCCATGCCTATCCAACCCCCACATTCCCCATCCCCTGACCCCTATCCACACCCTTGCCCCCTGACTGGCCCCCCTGGGATTCCCACTCTTGACCGCCCCCAGAACCTCTGCCTCATCCAACCGCCCCTGTCCCCTGACTGCCCCCTGGGACCCTCCCCCACCCCTTATCCAACCCCCTGGCCCCGGCCCCCTTATCATGCCGCTCAGAGCAGCATGTCTGGCAGCCACGCCGCACAGCCGGAGCCAGACACGCTGCCGCGCTGCTCGGCAGGAGCACGCAATCCCACCACTCAGAGCACTGCCCGCGCAGCGGTGTAGCTGCGGGGGAGAGGCCGGGAGCTAGCCTCTCCGGCCGGGAGCTCACAGGCCAGGCAGGACGGTCCCGCAGGCCGCATGTGGCCTGCAGGCTGTAATTTGGCCACCTCTGCTTTAGAACTTAAAAAAAAAATATGTTGTGGAATTCATCAACAAAGAGGCAGTAGGATTTGTTTTGGTTTCAAGGTATCTGGAGAGAAATCCCTCAGGACATTCTTTCTTCACCTTTAATACATCTAAATCTGTTGTCTCCATTCTCAGCTGCTGGCGTTGTTGCAAGTTCTGATGTGATAGAGCAGAGTGCACTCTTGGGATATCCACTTGCCAAGATGAGGAAATCTAATGAAATTCCCAAAAGACAGAAATACCAATGCATATTACTAAGCACTACCAGTTGTTCTGTGGCACTGAAGTCCTGAAAAAGAATCAAAAAGCCTCTAAATTTAGAACAAGCTTCTGTTCTGCATCTTTACCCTAATATGCTGTCAGCGGGAAATGTGGAAACTCGGACATAAATGAGAAATAGGATTTACCTTATATATTTTTGAAGAAATATTAGTTAATAAAAGAAGGCAGGTATGCCTGATAATGCCTGATAATGAAAGAGATCATGTGTACACCTCATGCCTCAGGTAAATTGTACAGAAATTACATAGTTTTAGTTTGTAATGATGAACAATCTTTGTAATACTGCCAAGGCCACTTAAGTGATGGTGACATAAATTCAGATTGCTCAGCAAAGCTGGCTTTTATTTGTGCACTTGACTTTTTCAGTAAATGTGTTTATAAACTGCCATTCTTGTTCCCATTGTTGATTTCTACTCTTCCTTTGTTCACGCCGCTTATTTGATTCCCCCTATAACCCACTCATATGAAAAGAGTTTCTTGTCACATGGCACACGCTGCTTTGTTGTGGAATATCAATTGCTGTGAATTTGATGGAAGAGTCTTGGTCTTTGAGTTTTTTATGATGCACAGGGACCATTTTTTTGTTTGTTTGTTTATTTGTTTTTTTGTTCTGTGTTTGTACAGAGCCTAGTATAATGGGGTTCTGGTCCATGACTAGGGTTCCCAGGCACTATGGTAATACAAACAATAAACAGTTATAATCAAATAATAAATTATGTGAACATGACACTGCAGAGTCATTGCCCTCCCATGAAAAACCGGATTGAGGTTAACTTTCATCTTGTTACACATTGATCTCTGTAAACAATCACAATGCTAATTTAGCTCTTTTTCCCCCCTCCCCAATGTTCCAGTCAAGGAGCCTTTTTAAGCAATTATAAGATTCAAAATGAGCCAGAAAGGACTGGAACTTCATTCTGGTACTTCTTGGGTGATACTACCACTTTCAGCAAATATTAAAGTTTTTAGCTCTTAATAGCTTTCAAGAAAACCTTCCCAACATGGACTGATGAGGTTTTGTGTGGGAGCCATCATAGGAGGGGCATGTTGAGTGAGGCATGAGTAAAGTTTCTGAACTTATTCTTCCCACTTCAATCCCTGATTATATACGCTTCATATCAAACAGTATTTAGCTATAAGTACAAAACCTAGTTGGTTTATATTATGCTATATATGTGAAATTTTGAATTTAGCGGTTAAGCACTTAGATTTTATTATTCCATTTTACAGTTTTAGGCCCTGGTTCTACATTAGGATCTGCTAGTGCATATCCTTGAGCCTATGTAGAGTCCCATTGAAGTTATGAATTCATTTTTTAAAATCTTTCTGATCACTGATCAAGCACTAATACATGGAAAAATTTACTGGAGCGATAGAAAATTTGTACTGCCACAAACAAAGAGTTTCTCATTGTGACATATGATCAGATACCAAGAATCCGAATGACGTAACAGAAATGTCCGTGATCTGTCAATCTGAAAGGTTTAGAAATGAATGATTTATACATGGGAGATCTGGGCATCCACAGGACTCCCATATTTTTTAAAAGGTTATAAATATATTGTTTTGCTGGTTTAATGCAATGCTTCTATTTTTCATGTTTTTCCTCCTCTAGACCACCACTAGCCTTAACACAACCACAGCTTCTGTCCTTCAGTTTTCCATTGGTAAGTTTATATAGCAATTTTACTTTAAAAAGTATTAAAAGGTCATTGTTAAAATGGAAAACACTAAATTTTTAATTTTACATTTTTGGCCAGCATTTCCATCTGCCATGAGGGATTAAATCAATCTTAAAAAATTGCAACATTTCTTGACCCCCGATATTTAGAGCTGCTAACCGAAATATGGAAAGAAACAATTTTAGCAGTTTATCTAACCTTGTATAATTATTGGTTTATCCTTTCATGCTTATTTCATTATCTAGTAGATAGTCAGCATTGTGTAGGGTGACCGTATGTCACGTTTTGGCTGGGACAGTCCCTTTTTTAAGCCCTGTCCTACCCACCAGTTGGCAAGAGCAAACTGGACAAATGCAGTTTTGCCAAAAAAGTGGAGTGCGACCCCTAGTTGGGCATGGAGGAATGTGCAGGGGAGGGAGGAGGGCGAGCGGCAACACCAGCCCTGCATGGGGTGGAGGGATCAGGCAAGTGGCTCGGGTCTGGCCAGCCCTGCGCAGGTGGTTGGCAGGGGGTCTTGGGCCAGCCCCATGTGCACGGAGGAGAGGGGGGCCTCATGCGGGTGGCAGGGGGGTTTGGACTGGCCTGCACGGCAGGGTGTTCGGGCCACCCCTGTGGGTGGGCGGGTGGCAGGGGGGCTCCGGCCGGACCTGCATGTGGGGGGAGTGAGAGGGGAGCCTCAGGCCAGCCCCACACAAATGGATGGCAGGGAAGGCTGGGGGATGGTGGGACCTCAGGCCAGCTCCGTGCGGTGTCCCATTGTCCCTTTGGGAAAATATGATCACCCTAGCATTATGACAATGATTGCCCATTCTTTAAAATGGGTTAAGAAAAAATGACTAAGTAAAAATGGATCCTCTCTCTCTCAATATATTAAAACTTAATGTGTCTTCAAATCATATCTGCTTCATTTAGTGCCAAAAGGAAGTTTTTGCTACTATTAATGCTGCTGTGTCAATAATATACTACCTATTATAAATGACTACAGTTTGGCACTGTAGAGTATAGGCAGCAGTGTTTTGTGCTGTGAGACTGATTTGGAAGAAACTTAATTTTTTAAGGCAAGATTCATTACAAAATGTGGAGAGAAATGTTCTTATGGTGAAGATAATTCAGTAAGAATAAACAGGCAAGGAATGTTGACTGTTTCTTCTGTGGACTCCTAGAAATGTATTTCCAAATTATATTCTCATTCTAAAAAAACTAATTCTCCTAGCTGAGTGTACATCAGCAGGGTTGTGATTAAACTGTGGAAATCGCTCCTGGAAATGAGAACTATGAGTTAAAATGATGTATCTCAAGTGATTTGGATTTAAAACAGTTCTAAGACCAAATTCCAATGGGCTCTAAACTACCTGTCAGTAAGATTAATTTTTATATTATCTTAAATTGTTCATTTGGGTTTTTATTTTATCTCATAATTACTTACCACTATACAAGTAACTGTACTGTAGTTAATCTCTAGTGAGGGAGTCACTATTACTATTTGGGGGTGGGGGGTATTTTATTTTAAACTATTGTTTTTACAAAACCAGTCAGATGCGCACATGCATAAGCTGAGCGACTGTGTAATCATATGGCTATATCCCTAATCCTTCGTCATCCCATCCCTTCTGGTATCTATCACCCTCACCCATTGTTTCATATCTGCAATTTTAGGCTTTGATCCTATAACTGATAAGAGGTGGGTATGCCTGTGCACTGTGCAGACTACCGTTGAGGTTAATGGAGTTTGGTTTTAGAACTGTTTGCAACCGGAAATACTAGATGTTTTCTTCTCCAACTGATTGTTCTTCTTGCCATGAGAAGTTTTCATAGTTTAATCAAAACCCCACTGGGAGACTCATCTAGGAGAATTACTTTTTTAAAAAAAAATTAACATAGCAGTCTGATCACACACTATCAATTGCAGGATTGAGGCTTTAGGTTGTATGCTTTTGGGGATAAGGACAATGTCTTCTGTGAAGCATCTAGTATACTGTTGGGAACTATGAAATAAATAATACAGGTGGGAAAAGTCTGTAAAGAGAAATTTATAAATTGTGTGGGGGGGGGGGGGATGTAGATGGAGAGAAGGAAGAAGGCACTTTACCTAGAGGGCTCAATGAGATAGATTAACTGGCCCTGTATGTTTTCATATTAGAAATGTAAAAGAGTTCAAAATACTTGTCAACAAATATGTTAACAATACAGACAACAACAAAAAAGATTCCCCCTGGAGTAGAGAGTTAAAGAAACCCCTACATCAAACCAGTTTCAGTTGGGGAGTGCTGGAGGAGACTATGTGGGACCCTCTAGAGCCCAGGCACCCATAACCCCCTCCCCCCAGAGCCCAGCTTGGGTGAATCCCCCGGCTCAGATACCTGCACCCCCAAGAGCCTTTACTCCCTCCAGCTTCTTTACTGTTCCACTGAGGGATGCGGTGTGGTGAGGCCCTGCCCTTCCTCACCCTTTGCCAGAGCCTGGTCTCCCGGGCCCTCTCCCATTCTCAGGAGCATGAGCATCAAGCCAGGCAGCCAGAGTGTGCAGGGCCTCCAACCTTGCCAGGCTGGGTACTCCACTCACTGCGAGCTGAAGATCTGGCCTCCGCAGAGTCCAGGTCCCCTAATGGCCACCAGCAGCTCTCGAGCCCCAATTCTGCGGGGAAAACATGGAATTCTGCGCAGAACATTAATTCAGCATAAATTCTGCATTGCACAATAGAATCATAGAATATTAGGGTTGGAAGAGACCTCAGGAGGTCATCTAGTCCAATCCCCTGCTCAAAGCAGGACCAACACCAACTAAATCACCCCAGCCAGGGCTTTGTGAAGCTGGGCCTTAAAAACCTCTAAGGATGGAGATTCCACCACCTCTCTAGGTAACCCATTCCAGTGCTTCACCACCCTCCTAGTGAAATAGTGTTTCCTAATATCCAACCTAGATCTCCCCCCACTGCAACTTGAGACCATTGCTTCTTGTTCTGCAGTGGCGCAGAATTCCCCCAGGAGTAAAAAGGATCCTAAAGCTTGTTATATTAGATTAGTACTACAGTGTACATTCAAACCCCTAAGCAACAATTAAGTGTAGTCTTTTAGCAGTCCTCTTCCACTGCCAACCACCAGGTGTTAATCTGGTGGGTTTTAATAATTTGAGTTAGAGAAACGGATAATGACAAATGAATTAAGCACAAAATGGCCCAGATTTCATCATAAATCCCAAAGCTTCTTAAATCATGTGTACAGGAGGGATAATTTCCCAGTGACATTTTCATTAACCGAGCTTCTAACTAGTGTCCCTAAAGTGCCACATATTCAATAGCCATGAGTTCTTTTAAAGGCAACAGTGTCAAACTGCAGAAGGTTTGTATTACCTTCTTATTGAGACAGTGAATAATTACTTGGAAGAGTTACTTAGTAAGACATGCACTTATTGATATACAGCCCCTGTGACATCCTCCCAGGGTTTACAGCCTTTTCAAATGTGGACGATTTGCCTGCTGTGCTGAGTTGTGTTTGAACTGTTCAGAACCATTAGCGTTGGTTTTGATCTAAATGTTGGGATGGTGTTTACATTAGCCCACTGTCTGCCCAAGCATTTACTTCAGATTTCCTCATCATCCTTGACTGCATTTCTCGAAGACCAAATGCTTCTGTTCCTGATACATGAAAGACAAATTCTAACATTTACTTTAATGTGCAGTGGGATTGCTCTTAATTAAGATATTTAAAGTAATACCTTTGGGCTCTCTCAAACCAGAATTTCTAATTCCACAGTTTGAGGCCATGGAGAATCACACACGAGCTTCCAAACCCCGCTGCCATAAAGCATTAGCGTGATTCATTAGCTGAAGTATTCCCTGCATCTCACTCACAAACTCAGACTTCTCCCTTAGATACATCTCTGAACTGCCACAGAACATGATCTGCCATCCCCATAGGCCAATATGAGGAAGGTGACTCATATTAATGACAGACTGAGCATACACAGAGGCCTATAAGATAGCTGTAAGAAGGAAGAGTGATGAGAGGAAAGTCTCAAGGTGGAGCAGCCCTGAGGCATGAGTTTTGTAGACAGGCATCGCTTCACTCCTGATGGTTGCAGATTGCTGTGTGTATGTTCTTTTTGAAAGGTGTGTACTCCAAAGCTTCACTGAATGTGTGTTTTTTTTCATCCTGTAACAGTGCATTAAGCATTAGCAGACTATTTAATTTTTTCTCTGTGGTGTTCATGAGACAAGTATAAAGCAATAGCATAAGACTCTGTGGTGAGTCCAAACACACACACATCCCCCCCCCCCCCCCCATCTTGTACTGGAGATGGATGCTACTGGAACTGACCAACTACATGGAAATCTCAATATGAAAATACTTAACATAAAAACTTTATTTTGGAAAAATCAGTTACCCAATCTTACTCAACTTATTATTAATGCTGGATCATCTGTTGTACAGCTAGTTATTTGAAAGATGGGTAGGTAGCTTGGAAAGTACAAACTACACTTTCTTCACTTTTGCTTATACAAAACTTGTGAACACCTCTAATTTGTTATGTGACTAACATGACTGTAGGCAACCAACAGGTCAAATACTGGCTAAATAGGAAATGTTTGCTGAAGGCAGGATTCGAATATAATAATTTTGTTTCATCTTGAGTTTCTATGCTGTGATTAAGCAGATCCTCTGTCATTATCCCAGTTCTAACCTAAATTACTTGGGCTGATCTAGGGTTTCCCGTAGAAGCATGGCCATTTTGTCTGAGTTAAATTTGTTTTGATTTAATTCAAAAGAAAAATAGAAGTGAAACTCAAAAGGTCCCAACTCATGTGAAGTTTAACCAGAAAGACAAATTGCATGAACACCTGCAAATGAAACCTCTGAGCTGCTCACTGTTCTGCTACTGTGCAACATTTCTGATAAATACTAATGGAAAATGATCACAAAGATAATCTGTTTTCATGTAACCTATGTTGTCAGGTGCTGTTTGAAAACAGTCCTGTTGGTTTTTATCAGCTGTGTTGCTGTTTGCCCTGCTAAAAAAAAAAAGAGAAAGAAAAATGGTACAACAGTGAAACAACAATTTGGAAGAGGAGGCTTGAGTTTTGTTTTAATCTGCCAGGCAAAACTGTGTCTGTAGTGTGGGGGGCATTGGAAGGGCTTATGTTTTACAGTTCAGAAAAAGTCCACCACTTCCTTAATACACAGTTTAAAGAAAGTGAGGAAGGGATAGGTAGCCAAGGAAGAGGAAGATGAAAATTAAAACATGGAGGCCACTGAATTTGCAGTGTGCAGTACAACTGAATATGCATTCATCCAGTTAGAGTTTAATTTGTTTAGTGTAGTTGTTTAATACCTGGTTTGAGTTTTATAACTTTTACATATAAATGTTCATTTGAGCCTACTTGGCTCTCTTTTCTTTTTTGGATTACATAAATTACTCAATTCAAATAAATAAATAAAATCAATCTGAATAGATATAATTATTTATTTATATACTTATTAATGTCCCACAAGAGTCTAGGAATGTGGATGGAAGCACATGTGAAAGTTCTGTCTGGATAGCTAAGGAAATGCAATTGACTTTTGCCACCTACAATTTTTTCATAGTATAATTGTGCCTTTCATGGTACTTCTAAATGTTCTTAATATTTTTCTATTTCTTATAGTGACTAGGTACTTATGCCCTTGGGAATGTTCTCATGAGGCTTTTTGGCCCTTGCCACTGGTGTGAAAAACCGTTGGCACAGATTATATAAGAGATGTGTGGTATAGTGTCTGCATGTTAGCCTGGAGCCAGGAACTCCTTGTTTCTAATCATAGGTTGGAAAATGACCTTTTTACTACTGCTACTTCTTTCCCCATCTGCCTTCCTGGTTCTCTACTGCTTCTCCCTATCCCACCTTATTCAACTGCTCTTATCACATGCTGCTGTTGCTCCCTATGTTGTTCCAGCTTTTCCTGCCCAAACGTCCCTCAGATGATCACCCTTATTGAAAAGTCTTATGGAATTAAATAGCAATGAAACCTGTAGTGTTCTACAGAAATGTAATAGGGATTTATAGAGTAATTTCTATAAAAACTATCATTCTCTATTTATTAAATTTATTCTACTGATATTTTAGCCTCTGTATAATTCTTTGGCATGAATAAAATTATCTATTAAATTCAAGAGGATTGCTTAAAAAAAAAAAAGCTAAAGAAAAGTTATCAATTTCTATCAAACTCTGTTGAAACTGTCATACGGACAGGACCCCGTTCCTTGTTTTTTCAGCTGCCAATGGTCCTTCCCCACTTAGGAACTCCCTCTGCTTTCTTCCTATTGCCACTCACCTGAATGTCCTCTCCCCTCAAAGTTTCAGGATGCAGGATTAAAATAAAATGTAAAAGGACACACTTTACATGTTATACTTAATATAAAGTGTGACTGCAAAAAAATTAAGCGAGCAGTTTGATCATTCAATGTTTACCTCCCATTGTTGTGACTTTTTCTTTTCTCTAATGAAATGAGTCAAGGCAAAATCATCTCAGCCTTCACTTTGAATTTCCTGACTTTTGTAAGGTTATAAGACCCTTGACTTTTCTTAAATATAGTAATATAATTATTTTGAGCTTGATGGCTTTTATTTTTATAGAAACACTTTTTTGAAAAGAAAAAGGTGTGTGTGTGTGTGTGCGCGTGTGTGTATGTATGTGTGTGTGTGTGTGTATATATATATATATATATAACTACATGTAATGAAATCTCCTCTATTACGCTATTTATATTTATTCTTCCACAATGCTTGTTTGTTTTACAGTCCTACTGCATAAGTATGTGTAGAAGACAATTTTAATATGCCTTCGATTAGCACGTAGGTAGGAATCATTAATTTGTATGTGGATCCTTGACATGATAGACTGTAATGGCTGCAAAAGGCTCTCGTGTCAGAGATGCTGAGTTAATGAATCATTGACCTAATAGTCTTTCTTACTCTTCCTGAACCATTAAGGTTGATAGGGTCAATGTGAGGACCCTTCTTGCTCAGCAAGACCACATACCAAGAATCCATCTGACATTTCTCAGGAGAGAATGCACTGAGCTTGTCTAATATCTGTAGTAAAGCCAGGCAACTCACTTGACTTTTATTTATTATTTCATTTTTACAGTGGCAATTTGTTTTATTACCATTATGAGTCCTGCAGAATTGTATTTTAAAACATAAAATGTTATATATGTGATAGAAACACTTTTTTTTGCACTGTCATAAATTTACACTATCCAAATGATTTTGTTTTTGTTTTGTTAAACTAAATCCTCAAATGCGCCCTAAGGATGAAGCCTTATATGCAAAGTTTTTATACTTGGCTCTTCTATTAACTTCAGTACATGAGAGATCATAATGGACAAATGTGATCTTAAAGAGAGAGACACAAGCTGAATGTTCTTTTTCGAGTAGATGCAGCCACCCGGGCCGGCTTTAGGATTTTTGCTGCCCCAAGCAAAAACAATTTTGGCCACCCCCCCTCATTTTTTTTCTTACTCCACCCCTGGCCCCGCCTCAACTCCACCCCTTCCCCAAATCCCCAGCCCTGCCTCCTCCCCCCCCAGGCTCTCAAGCCTGGGAAGGAGGGAGGGGGAGAAGCAGCGCACGCGCCGCAGCCACTCGGGGTCTCCCCCTCCCTCCCAGGTTTGAGAGCCTGGGAGGGAGGGGCGAGCAGCGGCACGCGAATCAGCTGTTTCACGCGCGGTGGCGCACAAGTGGCAGCAGCAGAGGTGAGCTAGGGCGGCCTGGGGCACATTTTTAGGGGCGGTATGGCCCGCGCCAGAATGCCACCCCTAGAAATGTGCCGCCCCAAGCACCAGCTTGTTTTGCTGGTGCCTAGAGCCAGCCCTGGCAGCCACGGATTCTACTTAGGTGTGTGCACGCCCAGCGCACTGGAGTTGGATAATTTTGCCTAGCAGTTCCCGTAGAGGGCCGCCTTGCACCTTGTGACCATAACCACTACCATGGCTAAAGGGGGTGCTGCCACCCCGAACCCTCCTCAGCTCCTTCTTACTGCTGGTGGCTGGAATCAGAGCTCTGCATGGCTTTTACCTCACATTCTTGTAGTGATTTTGTTCTCTAATTGTATATAGCTAAGTAGTACCACTAATATAGTCAGACATAGTGTTAGTTAGTTATTGTTTAAGTTTCCCTACTGATGCCCTCACCAGGATTTAAACATTGTCAGTCATTTGGGAGGGCGATCCCAAACAATGATCCCCACATGCAGTGCTTGCTGTGTCTAGAAGCCCGCATCAAGGATCGGTGTTTGATTTGCAGTTCATCATGAAACAGATGCAAATGGTGAGGGATCTTCATATGAAGCAGCACCTGGTCAAACAGGTCACATGGCCTGCTTTGGCACCAAGGCCCTTGTCAGATCGAAGATCAGCATGGAGAGTGCTGCTGCTTCATGTCCTGGTGCTGGCATCTCTCCAAAGAGACAGATAAATCATTCCCCACCGAGTGCACCAAGGAAGAGATCTTATAAGATTGACCAAGGCTGTTGGGACTCGTCTTCTTCCCCAAGAGAAAGTGTGGGTAAGCATGTGATGAATGCTGATGCACGGGATGGAGCAGGTCTTGTCAACTGCTCTCCAGCACTGTGCAGGGATGTCAGAGACCCCGTACCACTGACTCCAGTTCTGACCTTGGGGTGTCAGTTGAGTCTGGTACCGACAAGGGAGATGCCGGCACTGGCTGCTTCCACGCCAGCAGCATATCAAGCAGCAACAGACCACCTCTGCTTCCCTGTCCTGACCTCTCCCTTGGTCCAGAACTTTGCCAGGGCTGTGTCGTTTGTAGCCACACTGGCTGGCTGGGATCCTGAACCTGTCGGGTCTGTCGGCGCCACATTCAGTGGAAATGGGGCCAGTGCACAGGGGACCTCCTTGGCACCAGGAACTTTGGTACCCCTATTACCAGCGCTGCAATGTTGCCATGGTGGCAGTGACCAACTTCCACTTTGGAACCTTCGGTTACTTTGTTACCGATGCTGATTTCAGGGTCAACACCACTCCTGGCACCCGAAACAAAGGAGATATACTTGGTGCCAGCAGTACCATTTCCACCTCTGGTGCCAGCCCCTTTGTCATTTAGGGCTATGAACAAGTAGGACCGGCTGGGTGCACCCTCCGGGCTGGACAGACCACTAACTCCCAAAGGCCTGGGCCCCTCGGTGTCTGAGTCGGAATCTTCCTCTTCCCGCTCCCCATCACCTGAGTGAGGGCCGTTCATGCAGCGCTATGGGTACCAGGTTTAGTGCTCGTTTTGCCCCTGGCCTGGCGCCTACTGGCCACCAATGCCCTATCCAGACCAGTGGCCCCCAGCGGACATTCCTCAGTCATGAAGGTCCCACTCCCCATCCCACTCAAAGTCAAGATTGCTGGCCAGGTCTGTGGTGGTGACCGTCAATCCACCACAGATCCAGGTACCAGTGATGCTGCTCCTCGAGGAGCCTCCAGATCCCTTCCAGATCTGCCAGGCACTTCCTCCGCTTTGGTACCAGAGGATTTCAAGGCATACCAGGATCTGTTGCGGCATATGGATATTCAAGCTGAGTTCCTGCTGGAGAACACCTACAAGTATGACTTTGTCAACTGGACAGCTATGTTCAAGGCATTGAGGGAGCAATTTCGGATGTTCATCACCAAAGACTGCTTGGTGACTAAGACAGCTTTGCAGTCCGCGCTGGATGTCATGGATACATCAGCCAGAGTGATGGCCTCTGCAGTGACCATGAGGAGGTCTTGGCTGCAGAATTCAGGCATTGCCCCCGTTTTCCAGCAGCCGTTGAGGATTCACCCTTCGATGGCAGGCACTGTTCTTGGATAAAACCGATGAGACTCTGCACTCCTTTAAGGACTGTAGAACTACCCTTCGATCCTTGTGGGTGTAAACACTAGCACTGTAGAGACACCAATTTGGCTTTCAACAGCAAAAGCATCTGCAGTATTGTCTGCAGCACATGTTTGGGCAGCCTTTCTCTCCCCCAAGATAGCAGGAAAGGGCCATAGATCCCATCACACGAGGAAGCAGTCTGATTCAGGGTTTGGACAGTCCACATGTCATCCTCTGGAACTCCCCAAGCTTCCATTTTGACTTCTTGGTCCAGAGCAATGTTCCAGTTCTCACTTTCTCTCTCATCCCCTTCATTTGGGGACAGGCTGGTCTGCTTTCACAATGCTTGGGGCTCGATCACAACTGACAGCTGGGTCCTAAGCATGATCAGATGGGGCTATGCCATTCAGTTCTTCTCCAACCCTATTTCCCCCCTCCCTCCTCTTCCATCTTCAGGGACCAGTCTTACGAGATTCTGCTCCTCAAGCAGGTTTGCTCTCTGCTGGCACTGGGATTGGTGAAGAAGGTTCTGCCAGATCACCAGGGTCAGGCTTTGCTTTTTCAAGTACTTTCTGGTACCCAAATCCAAAAGAGGGATAAGGCCCAATCTCGACCTTCACAGCTTCAACAAATATATCAGGTATATGAGGTTCTGCATGGTCACCCTATCGACTATTCTCCCCATGTTGTCTCAGAACAGCTGATTTGATGTCATGGACCTTTAGGACACGTACATTCATGTGGCGATTTTGTCAAGCCACAGAAAATTCCTTTGATTTGTCAAGGCAGAGCGCCATTTCCAGTAAATGGTGCTTCCCTTCGGCTTCTTTTCTGCCCCTCAGGTTTTTACCAAATGCATGGCCATCATCATGGCATATCTCAGAAAGAAAGGAAACCACATCTTGCCATATCTGGACCACTGGTAACTGAGGGGCAGATTTAGAGAGGAAGCTCTTTCTCACATCAACACTACACTGTGCTTGCTTCATCGTCTGTGTCTTATCCTAAAGATTGGGAAGTCTACTTTGGTTCCCACACAAAAAAATAGAGTTCATTAGGGGCCCTAATAGACTCTACGAGTTCGAGAGTGTTTTTGCTGACTGACCATTTTCAGGTGATTTGCCTCCTTTTTTCCCTCAGTCTGCAGTCTCAGCCTTCCACAACAGTTCAGATGTGCCAGGGGCTCTTGGGCCACATCTCTGCTTGCACACAGGTGGTTCAGTTTGCAAGATGGTGCCTTTGCCCCCTTCAAATGTGGCTCAGGAGAGTTTACCATCTGACTCTTTGCTCCTTGGACAAATTGCTCCATCTTCCTCCATTGGTCCTCCTTAGTGTTGGACACTCCTCGAGAATGTTTGCCAAAAATGTCATCTGTTCTGCTCTTGCGGGGCCCTAATCCAGGTGCCAGGTCCAATGCCTTCCATCTCCGCTGGCAAGCGGCTCTCTTCTATACCTTCCCCAATCCCAATCATTCCATAGATCATCTTCCATCTGAAGGGGGATTGGGCAAAGCTCATCCTCATTGTCCTGGTCTGGCTTTCTGACATTCTTGTGTGTTGCCACTTGTGCCTAGTTCACTGAAAGTGCATCTGGCAGTGAAACTGCCATTTCATCCCCCCATCCAAGGAAGATCAGTCATCTCCAATCCCATAGTAGCAAGGTTCTTAAAAGGGCTTCTTTGCCTACATCCTCCAGTCTGAGAGCCAGTTCCTCTGTGGGTCTGTGACACAGTCCTAGCAGAGTTGATGGGTCCTCCATTCAAGCCCTAGCATCTTGTCCCTTTCCACTCTTGTGTCAGAAAAGTGTGCTCCTGATCGTGATTACATCCACAAGGAGAGTGTGTGAGTTGCAGATTCTGATGGCAAAGCGTCCTTACACACAATTCTCCAAAGACAAGGTGACTTTATGACCATACCCAATTTTTTTGTCTAAAGTGCTCTGTTTCATTTGAACCAGGAAGTATACTTACCCATTTTCTTTCATAAGCTCGTCTCTGGGGGAACACCGTCTCCATACATTAGCCTTCTACCTGGATAGGACTAAACTGTTTCATGTATCACCTCGCCTGTTTGTGTCATATGCAGATCACATGAAGGGGCAAGCAGTCTCTTGGCAGACCATCTCTAAATAGATAACATCCTATATCAAGACTGCATATGATATAGCTTAGCAACACCCCCTTAGCGAATAACTAGCTACGCCCTCTTAGCAAATGCAAGCTCATTTGATGAGAGCACAAACAATGTCAATAGCATTCCTCAGTGATATTTCCATATTGGACATTTGTAGGACTGCTACATGGTCATCCATATGTGTATTTATGAACCATTATGCCACCACTGCATCTTCCAGGATGGATGCAAGTTTTGGAAGGGCGGTTCTGCAATCCTTGTTCTGAGTCCTGCCTCCTGGGAGGGGTATGGCTTGTGAGTCACCTGAGTGGAATACACCTCTGCATCTATTCAAAGAAGAAGAAAGAGTTACTTCCAGTAACTGTGGTTCTCCCAGATTTGATGCAGATGTGTATTCCATGACCCACCGTTCTGTCCTCTCTGTATCGGAGTCTCATCTCATGGGCATTTGGTGCAAAGGAACTGAGGGGGGGTCAGGGCGGTGCCACCTCATGTAACCAGGGGAGGAGCTACCACCACAAGACGTGAGCACTGCCCCTCTTACAGGTACTGCTAGGCAAAATTCTCTGCCTTCGGCACACTGGACACACACACACCGAAGTGGAATAAACATCTGCATCACATCTCAAAGAATGACAGTTACAGGAAGTAACCATTTCATTTTGTTGCATCATCAGTGCTGCTATAATAATTAGCTTTTTCACTCACCTTTGCTGAAAGAACTTGTTCCATGTATTTCTTTAGAGGAAAGGATGACTTGGGGGCTTTGAAAATTTCTCCAGCCACTAAGGAGTAGCATCTAGAGTGGTTCCATGGAGCAGCTGTGTGGGAAAAGGATTCCTCCTCTTTCCCATTCTGCATCCCCATAACATCTAGCTCAACCGATTGGCCTCTGAGTGAATTTGGCCCTTATTTGTAGCAATTTGTAGATTTTTTTGTGGTTTTTCTTTATTGTTTGTTTGTGTAATATAATTCTGGTGACAGGTATCATATTGACTGTACTTCACTGAAATTATCCATTTATCTACTAGTCATGGACAGACCAGTTATTCAGAGGGTTAACTTCCACATACTGTCCAGCTTTGACCTGGAGGAGCTGCCCTCAGTGCTTAGATTATTCAGTCTCTCTCTCTCTCCATTTGGTTTTGTTCACTTTTTAGACCATCAACAAAGGATGACAATTATGGTGGTTTTATGTGGACATTGGACACATCCATATGCAACTGGACTCAGACAAGCTATTTGTTTCAGATATGTTGCCAAACAGTCACTATACAATGTTCACTGTAGCTAAAATGAAAAACAGACCCCTGCTGAAGGGAATTTGGGAAACTCACCTTTTTGCCAGAAAAGTCTTTAGTGGAAATATATAACTTGTAAATTACATCTAATGTGAAAGATAAGATGGGTAAGTAATATCATTTGACACACTTCACATAACATAAATGGAAATGTTAGATGTTGTTTATTGATTTTGCTGAATTATATAAGGGACGCTTGCTCGGATACCTAGAGTTAAAAGATACCAGGGTTAAAAGTTAATGCCTTATTTGAAAGACATTTTCATGGAGTTGTAATAAATTATTTGTATGGCTTGTTGGTTATTCTAAATACCATATTTATTACTTTTACACCAGTGCTTCTCTGCCATTGTTGAGAAATAAACCGTAATTGTTGGAGATTTAGCAAAAGGGGAAAAAGCAGAAAAAACAAACGGGGACAAATCCTAGCATTCTGTTTTAGGGCACCGAGTCTGAATCGCTTCCTTGTGTTAAAATGGATCATCTGGAAGCAGAAGCAAATGCCATTATGGAATTAGTTGTTTGAAATAGTAAAGGCTGGATTATAGGCAAACTTTAAACTTAATCCCGCTTGCTGCATTGTATTAAGATAACACTTTTGTATGATTAAAATTGTCCATTTTTATTAGATCATAACTGCTTTGGTCAATATAACTTAAAAACAAGTTTCCACTTCTGAACAGTGTGCTGTAGATTTTACAAAGCAATACTATAGAAAACTGCAGTTTAAAAATGTGCTGGAATAAATAAGCCTTTTCCATTCAATCCAGAAACAGGACAGGAGAAAGCTCATTACGCAAATGTGGATCCCACACATGACCAATGTGTTTCATTCTCATTAGACCACCAGGATAGCCCTAACCTTTAGCATATGTGGAGCACACAGTGACACCTATTGTAAAGTTGCACAAGTGTTTCGATTCTAAAGGGTCATTTTCACATGCTTTGTCAAATATTTACATTTTGGGCTGAAATTTTGCTCATTTGTTTTCAGCCTAAGAGTGAATTTTTAACAAACAAACAACGACAAAAATGGGAGGCCAAAACAGTTAAGCTATTTTAAAAAAACAAAGTTTAAAAAAAAACCACTTTTGCCAGTATAAAAAAATGTTGCCACTTTTTTCTCTTGTACAGTTCTAGCACCTCAGCAAGATGTGGTAGAAAACTGAAATTTGGCAGAGGTGCCTTTCAGTGGGCTGATAAAAATCATTTTTGATTTGGCAGAGTTATAAGTGTTTTAAAATTGTACAACATCCATAAACACTGGGATTTCTTTGTCCTAAACCAGCACTTCTCAAACTGTGGGTCGGGGCCCCAAAGTAGTTTGCAAATCCATCACCAGGGCTGGCTTAGACTTGGTGGAGCCTGGGGCTGAAGCCAGAGCCTGAGCCCCACCGCCTGAGGCCAAAGCCTGAGGGCTTAGGTGCTAGGTGGTGGGGCTTAGGTTACAGGCCCCCTGCCTGGGGCTGAAGTCCTTGGGCTTTGGCCCCACACCCAAGGCAGTGGGGCTTGGGCGGGCTCAGACTTTGGTCCCCCTCCTGGGGTCATGCAGTAATTTTTGTTGTCAGAAAGAGGTCACAGTGTAATAAAGTTTGAGAACCCCTGTTCTAAACTAATACCCTGCCAAGGTTCCACTTGAATTTCATGTGTGCGTCTGTAAATTGAGTTAAAATTCTCACTCGGTATGTGATTTTATGGTATTCTATAGGCTCTGTACATATGTGTGTGTCAAAAAACAGAGTGGAATTTTATTTTTAATGTGTAGGTGTTTCCAAGCAGGGGTGCTGGAACAGGGGGGCCATGGCCCATGGCCCTTCCACTTTTGAAAGTGAACAGGCCTGGACCCTCCACTTTTCAACACAGGCCTGGCCCCCAGCCCCTCCACTTCCCCCTAAGGCCCTGCCCAGGCTGGAAGCTGGAGCCCGGCCTGGGTAAGAACATCCCAGGGAGCCCAGGCAACTGTGGGGAGCCAGGGACCCTCAACCTGCCTGGGGTGGGAGGGCCCAAGACCAGCCCTCAGGCTGTGTCCCTTCCCCCAGGGACTCTCACCCAGGGCAGATGGAGGGTCTGCAGCTTCCCACAGCTGCCTGGGCAGCTCTTACCATGGCCTGGCTGTGGCTTTTTGGTCCTTGAAGCCCTGCCCCCAGGCCAGCCCAGAAGCTGGGACAGGGCAAGAGCCATGCGGGCAGCTGTGGGGAGCTGTGGACCCTCCACCTGCCCTGAGCAAGGGTTCCAGGTGGTAGGGACATGGGCTGGGGGCTGCTCTCAGCCCCCCACTTCCCCCTGCCCCAGACAGGGGTGAAGGGGCCCAGGCTACCTAGCCCAACTCCAGCTTCTGGCTTTGCCGAGGCAGGCCTTGGGGGGGAAGAGGAAGGATGGGGTGGGGCCATGGAGGGGGCAGGGCCTCATGGCATCCCCCACTTTTAGGAAGATTCCATCACCCGAGTGGAAATTCTCACTCAGTATGTGATTTTATGGTATTCTATAGGCTCTGTGCCTATTTCTCCCTCGAAAGCTAGTATACCCAGACATCTGGAAAAAAGGTAAAAATCCAAAGATTGTATGTCATAACAGCCAATATCATTCATCAATTTGGAGAATAAAAACAAGCAGAAGTATTACCAAACTAGCTATTATTATTCTGACTCATACTAATTCACACTACCCAATCTGGCCTTATTCCATGGAAAGCCACAAACTGTAATACTCAGCAAACATTAATCATCATTCATCACATTAACCAGCTGAAATAAAGCAGTCTAGCATTAGATACAGAGAAGGCATGTGAAGGGTTCTTTTGGAGCCTCACTTATTTTTCAGACATCAGTTTTAACCATCAATCTGCTCTACAATTTTCCATGTGCATTCCTTTATTTGAACAACAGCACCCCATTAGAAAATTTTTTCTTGAAGACTAGCACAAGATACCTCTTCTGTTTGCTCTATTCATTGAGCCACTTGCAAGTGGCTATCAAGGGATTCTCTAGAGGTTCAAGGCACCACAATCCATGACAATGCACAAAATATTGATCTCCTCACAGTTGACATCTTGCTTTATCTCTGTGAAACACAAGCTTCCAATCAACGCTGTGAAGAAGTCTTAGAGGCCAACGCACTGTATCTAGATTTTGTATAAATTTGACACACTCCAAAGCAATGGCCTAAGAAGACATTAATTCTTTTTTTCCCTGCCAGTTATCCACTGGGGGAGTCAAATAGCTGGAGGTGAAAATCTCACAAAAGTTTCACTAAATTAACAATGCTAAATCTGCAACTTCTCAAGAACTTCAAAAATGGCATAACTTACCATCATCTGTGTTTGACTGAGTCACCTTGATAACAATTAACATTCTTCACCGAGTGCTGTACTTTCTTCGAGTTCTCCCAGTACTTTATCCACAGCAATTTCATATGGCATTGGAAGAAACCAAATTCGCATTATTCAAGCTCCAGACACAAAGACCAAGGGTGGTATTTAACTTTCCCCATCCCCAGTTGGAAACTCTATAACAGGATAGTTCTAGTTTGATATGTTTGGTTACATTTTACAAAAACCCCAAAACAGCCCCATGTGACAAAACATGGAAGCAGATTGAAAAAAGGGGGAGAGAACATTCTTTCCAGTCTGATTTAGGGAGAACACATGTTGCTATTTTGTTCCCTCAGGAGATCAAACAACATCCTTTCCTAAGAATCAGTCTACAAATAAGGCAACTAGGCACTTGGGGTAGTGCCAATATTTTCATTGCCTCTTGGATATGCAGACTACTAGGTTTTCCTCTAGGACAGGAAGACACTAACTTTAAAAGATAGGATGCAAACCAACTGTCCACCACAGGAGACTTTTTCAAGGGCATAACTTGCTAAATACATGGATAGTTCTGTCATTGGAGGTTTTTAAGAATAGATTAGACAAACACCTGTCAGGGATGGTCTAGTTATACTTGATTTGCCTCAAGGCATGGGGCTGGACTTAATGACTTCTCAAACGTCCTTTACAGCTCTACGTTTCTAAGATATGATTGCTGAACTTTGAACAGCTCAAAATTAAATTTAATCTACCTTCTCAGGATTTCTATATGTGCCTATATGTTTAGATATTTCCTGTACACTGTTACAAAAGGAAAGACTCCACAATTGGGGAAGAACCAATTAGAAGAAACAAATAGTATCCTAATTTAATTAAATACATATCTCTGCTGTGCAAAGTCTTAGATGATGAATACTTGCAAGTGTATGCCCTAATTTCTATATCCAGGACCTTGAGATATTACAGTTCTTCTCACAAATAATCCATGGAAGAAAGAATTTAAATATTCCCTTGAAGTCAATGGATCAGATCCCTTCTCCAACCCCCACTTGTTTTTGTGCTGCTTTAGTAGACAAAGCTGCTTGAAGGCAAAATAGCTACCTGGGGATTCCCCTGATTTAAGAGGCATGGTGCTAACATAGCTGGCTCAGTCCCTGCCTGCAGTGTAGGAGGTATGTTGAAGGCATGCTCAAAGGAAAGGAAGCCTGATTGGAATATGGCTGCATTTCCATGACCTCCAGCTATCAGAATGGGCCCTTGGTAGCCATTGCAGCTGGGTTCCGCTTAGAGCAGCCCTTCTTTCCAAGAAATTTATCTTTGGGTAGAAATTGAGCATAGAAAATTGCAGCCCAAAAATGAGCATTTCTGTGTGTGTGTGTGTGTGTGTGTGTGTGTGTGTGTGTGTGTAAATGAGGTTTTTAATGGAAACCTATCCACTACCAGTAATCAATTTAATATTATAATCTTAAATATTTTTGTAGAATGAGCTACTTCAGCCTCAATCAATAACAATAATAACAATTTATTAAACATATTTGCAGGACTGGGGAATGGTTTTAAGGTCAAATTAAAAAAAAAAAGTACCAAAAACAAAGCAGTGACCTTCTTAAAACCAAACCTGATATCAGAAATTTGTTTTGTTTTTTTTATAAGCCAAGTCAAATTTAAAAAAAGTTATGTTAAAACTCTTAAGGGTAATTTTCAATCTGGGTTAGGCTTCTTTACTTATCCGTGAAGCTTGACCTCCATTGCAGCCAGTGATAGTTGCACCATTTTGAAAATATCTCTGTGAGGATTGTTTCTCTTCACTGCAGTTTTTTTAATGCATTTTACAAATCTACGGATTTCGGATAAAGACACATGGTAAGTACATTGTTGTAAAGAAAGAAAAATATAGTATAAGGAAAGCCTAGGGGAAAGGTTGGTTGTGTATCTGAGGGGAATAGAGACGCTAGTATTCATTTGTGGACAAACGGATAATTATTTCCAGTTGATCAGAGGAAGCTATCAGCCATTGGAATTGAAAAATAAAATACTTGCTATTAGAAAGTCAGTTTTTACTATCAGTAACCACACCATAGTATCAGAGATTCTGCAAAACTATACTTAATTAGGAAATAACTGGTGTCTTACATCCTGTAGTGTGGTAATTTGGTTAATGTTGGCTTTTTTAAAACAACCACTGTATATGGTTTATTACTGTTTGCATGGCTTATAAAAACAGGGTATTTTTGAATTAAATTGTACAATTTCCAGAGTCCTTTAGTAAATGACATCATTCAGTAGATTTTACCTAGTCCTCTAGATTCTCTACTATAGAGGGCACTGGGACTGAAGATTCATAGTGTTATATCCTGCCCCTTCTTCTCTACTTGAAACTGACAAACTGTTTATTACCATCTCTGGAAGCAGTCTGAAGGACATTTTCATTCCCCCTTCCTCCAGAGATTCTGCCTTCAATCTCTGTTTCTCTATTACTTGAATAAAAATTCTCATATATGTTTAAGCAAAGTCAAAATATATTTTTTGTATCTAGATAAATAAATGCAGATATCAAACTTACAGGTTTCCAAAAGTGTCTTCAGTAATCCTGAATAGCTTGCTTTATCAATTGACTTTTCATAATATTTAAATAAACACAGTTGTGTGCAATTGTGTTCAGCACTTCAAGACTATGTCAAGAATAGCAAATAACTAGTATTTCAGATATCCTGTATGGTAATTGTTGATAATCTACTTTTAAATTTTAGAGTTAATTTAATAGGATCTAAACCATGGGTTCTCAAAATGGGGGTCGTGACCCCTCAGGAGAACACAAGTGTATTTTGTGGGGGGTTGCGAGCTGTCAGCCTCCACCCCCAAACCCTGCTTTGCCTCCAACATTTATAATAGTGTTAAATATTTAAAAATTTGTTTTTAATTTATGGGGGTGGGGGGTCGCACTCATAAGCTTGCTGTGTGAAAGGGGTCACCAATACAAAAGTTTGAGAACTATTGACCTAAACCTTCAAGATGTTGAGTACTCTCAGCTCCCATTCATACCAACAAATTATTAATATATGCAAGGGTTATGGCTGAAAGTCACTTCTGTGTAGAGGGCGAGCGCAAGGTCCATGTGCCATTTAGTAAACAATAAACAAGGCTCAATAACGCCTGGGCCTTGTGCTGACCTTCTTCACAGGAATTAATATCACCCTACCTTTCAGTACAATCTACACAGCAAAAACAAAAATACCCCCGCAGCAATGAGTCTCAGAGCCCAGGTCAACTGACTAGGGCTCATGCCCTGGGGCTAAAAATAGCGGTGTTGACATTTGGGCTGAAGCTGGATTCTGGGCTCTGAGGGGTGATAAATAGCAGTTTTAGAGTCGGGGCTCCAGCCTGAGCCCAAACATCTATAATGCTATTTTTAGGCCACATCACAAGCCCTGCATGCCCAGTTGGCCCCAGGCTCTGAAGGCATATCTGCACTGCAATAAAACACCCGTGGCTGGTCCGGGTCAGCTCACTTGGGGTTGCGGGGCTTAGGTTGTGGGGCTATACAATTGAAGTGTTCATGTTTGAGTTCAGGCTGAAGCCAAGCCTGAAGGGCTACACTGCAATTTTATCGCCTGGTAGCCTGAGCCCTGTTACCCTGAGTCAGCTGACCCAGGCTAGCTGCAGGTGTTTTATTGCAATGTAGACATACCTTGAAATGTGCTGCCACAGGGTTTTTGTTGTTGTTGTTGTTTTTTTCTCCGTAAATGTACCCTTTGTGAATAAGGGTTTGCAGAACTGGGCCCTTAAGTTATAAAGGATCTGATTTTCTTATTTGGGGTTTGAGAAGAGAATGTATATAAAAAGAAGTTCAACATTAATGAAAGCATAATTATTGGTCATCAAAACATCTTTGCTGCATATGCTGGTCTTGTTGACTTTCCCAGTCTTAATTTGTCCTGTCCTGTTTATTAGAACCGAAAAACCTCTCTTTTTTCCTTATCACCCCTCCTCTATGGCTCTTCTTTTTACAATCACAAAAGTGAAGCACCTTATCTGCCTTGCACAGACCCTTCCCAGTGCTTCCATTTCTTTCGGGAATTAAGTATTTTATTTGTTATTTTTGAATATCATCAGACAGCTACATGACATATGCAGGTTTCTCAGGTAACATTTTCATTTTTACAGAATTGTTAGACAACCTACATTTCCTGCAGTGACCCTTCCCACTTCGATTTATTTTTATGAAACAGAATCTTTTCCACTTGCATTTTTTTCAGTGGTATAGTTTGATTTGTTTTGTTTTTTTAAAAGTCCAACACATAAAGCAGACTTTAACAATAGTTGAAATTACACAAAAATCATTTCCTTAGGTCTATCTTACTGGATATTTTTATCATGTATGCACTTCTTCCTTCTTCTTTTTCTACCACATCAAACTCAATAACACTGCAGTTTGGCCTGTCAGCCTCTTGTCAGCTTTGGTGATTATAAACTAGTTGAAGTTCATTGGTTTTGAACTGAATTCCTCTGAAATAAAATAAATGAGTATGATTAATGTTTTGAACCCTAAGTGGTACAAATGTAAGAGCCAACAACAGATGCCCATTCAGTAAAGCAGACTATCCCAGCAGATGGGTACAAATTAAATTTTTTTTTTACTTAATTTGTTTTTAAAACAGTAGGGGCAAATTGTCATGTCAGTCAAAATAAACAACAGACAATTGCTTTCTAGTCATTTTGGAGTACAAGGTTGGCAATTTGGCTCTACCACATTAATTATTTTGAGCCTTGTTGCAGTAGTACCCATACCAAGCTGACTGAACATGTTCAACATAGTGGTAGTGGTTTAAAACTTTATTATGGTTTTCATAGTAATGATTTAACAATTTAAAAAAAAATATTGGTATGAGAGAGAAATACAGTGGATAATTTCAAAGAGACTCAAAAGAGTCTGGGAGAAATCCTGGCCCCCTGGAAGTTGATGGCAAAATTCCCATTGACTTCCGTGGAGCTAGGACTTCACCCTCTGATGTCCCTTCTGGAATGGAGCGTGGTCTAGGTCTTAAGATATAGTCCAGATTTGAAAATCAAGATACTTTGGATTCTATGTTCCCAGTTCTTTTTCGTTTTGCTTTGTTTTTGTTGTTTTTTGGGGGAGGGGGGAGGGATGATTGTAGTTAGTTAAGTTGTACATCATAATTGTGTTCTGGAGAAGGTGACATGTTTTTGTTGAATTTGATTACCTGGCTGGATGTTTATTGCATTATGTTGGTTGAATTTTTGGGTTCGATTTTTGTTATTTTCATTGTCCTGTAATAAATTGTTATATATATTTTTGTGTCAGCTCCTAGAGATGCCCATTGAGAAATCATAAATAAATAAATATATTAACCTACCTTGCAGGACTGTCATAGGACTTAATTCATATTTTTAAAGTATTTTTGATTCCCAGATCAGTGACAAAAGTTTATTTGTAAGCTTTAGTGAGCTTACACTATGATTTCTCATTTTAATTTTCCTTGAATAGACTTAAAAATCTCCCTTTAATATAACAATACTACAGAGTTGCTTTTAGGATTGGTTTTTAATTTTTCTTGACATTTTGCAGCATTTTTATTCTTTATAGTTGTTATAGTACATTTCCCTCTTAGAGAACTCAAGGAATTTTGCATATATTTTTCTAACATTTAGTATATTTTGTTTCATGTATTATTCTTTGGGTCTAAAGCAGCCTTTTAATGTTCCCCCTTAAAAAGTGATGCGTGAATTAGTCTCTAATATTTAGGTTTTGTTTCAACATAACACATGCACTTTTTTTTGCAAGGGGGCTGTTCGGTAATTTATTTTGGGTTCCCATGGGAAATTTACAGCAGATTACACTGCAGTGTTGTGCTTTATCATTTCTGCGTTATTTCTGACTCAAAGCATGCTTTATTTTCAGCAACAGATCACAGGACATTTTTTCATCAATCAAAGAATTTAAAATATGGAAAAGTGATAATGGTGACAAGGGCTTAGTCAGAAGCTGCTGTTATTGAAGGATAATGTATCGCTCAGTTGTGTTATAACACATTTAATTGTATTGCTCTTCACAGGGTCAGGTTCATGTCGCTTTAGTTACACAGATCCCAGCATCATTGTGTCCTATACCAAGAATAACTCTGCAGATTGGATTCAGCTGGAGAAAATTAGGTTGGTAATATTTAAAAAAAAAAACTAACATTTTCATGCATTTTGACCCAGCAGACATTTTCTTACTCACCATTTTGTTTTCTCTAAATTTTTACTTAATGTTTTTATCTATCGATTTGGGTTGTTAACATGTCTGTTCTCCCTATTTTAGATGTGTTTAAAAACAAGGGGTGAAATCCTGGCCCCACTGAAAACAAGGACAAAACTCCACTGACTACAATGGGGCAGGATTTCACCCAAGGACTCTTAAAAGAATGGGTTTCTTTTTGAGGGAGAATGGATTAACTTGTGGTTACAGGCTTGGGAATCAGGCTATCTGGGTTCTATTCCTGGTTCTGTTGAAGACTTTCTGTGTGCCCCTAAGTAAATCATTTAACTTCTCTGTTCCTCAGAAAGAATCTGATCCAAAGCTGGCTGAATGGGTAACCAAAATCAGTGTGCTTTGGATCAGGCCCTAGAATGTGAGTAACACTTCCTTCATGCACAGGTGTGTTGTGAGGCTTAATACTGTACCTGTGTCTAAATACTACATTGAGGAGAATGCAATAGAAATTCCCATAGAGATTTGTTCTTTAATGTTAAAAAGCCAATATGTTCCACTTTTTCAGTGTTTTTATCTATATTAATGCATTCATTCAAAAGTTAGTGAAAATAATGAAATATTTAAAGCAAAGTATAAATTGATTAAAGCAAAAATGAAATAGGTTCTCTATTACATTCACTGACACTTTTACCAATGCTCCACCAAAGAATGAAAAATGGTCTTTTCATGGCTGTTTTATTACAAACCAAAATAAGCACTGGTTTGCATTTTAGCACCACTTTAATCTCAGCAGGAACAATAATTTTCAGCATGGCAGGTTAGTACTTCACTAGGATAAAATGTTCAATAAAAATATTTTATGGTTTGATATGAAGACTTGGCTTCTAACATTGTTATAATACCAAAATTATGGTAAATTATGCCATGTTTTTAAATAAATAGGTTTACATTAAAGTATAAAGGGTTTTGAATAAGTATTTCAAAATATTGTATTGTAATATCCATACCTTTAAATTGAGAATCAATATAAGCTTTGAATTTTTGCAAGAGGCAGAGCAAGCACTTTATAAAGTAGTATTGGGAAATGTACTGTATATATTAACTCCTGCCTTGTTCATTTCAATAGTACTGCTGGGGAAACAAGATATAAGATTTTGCAGCTTGTCTATTGTGTCCTCCCTAGGGCCAGAATCTGCCACCCTTACCTATCTTTAGTACCTTTACTACACAAGTAGTCCACTTGGGCAAAGTTTCAGTCCCTTGTGATTACTCAGAGTAAGGTGGTATTCAGCAGTGGTGAGTGTGCCAGAGTCTGTTCCTAAGATAGCTGACATCAGCTCCACACGCTCCTGTGCCTGATGGGCAAGATTCTTATCTCATTGGCAGCAGAGTCACTCCAATGAGACCAGTAGGTCTGATTCCCATCTGAGACAGGTGTGAATCATTCATTGAGGTCACTCATGTTACTCCAGATTAACTGCTCAAAAACATTGCTAATGCAGTTATGATTGCCAGACCCCAGGCCCCTTCAGAATGTTATATTCAGCTACACTCAAACCTCTGAAAACCAGGAAACACAAAGTTAAAATATACCCCACTTTGGCAATGCTACCTGAACTGTGCCCCCTGGCACTGTCAATAGCTATTGGGAATAGTTCAGTAAGGGTAGTGCCATAATAAGTAGACATGAAGAGGATTGAGCTGGTGTGAATGTTTGTATTGTGTTCCAGATCTGAATTGCAGCATTTATCTCCATGCTGCCTTCACTGTGGTGGATGTACCTGTGCTAAAGGTGGAGGGATCAGTGGGGGGTCGGTTAGCAGAGCTGTCTTTGTGATTGAGGAGAAGCACGTGTAACTTGAGGGATCAAGTATGCCTCATTTCAGCACTGAATTCTGTAGGTTGTCTCAGTGCAGGTGTATAAGAGTGTCCGCTTGCCTTGGGCACTGTCAGCAGTCTAGCGGAATACATGGCAGTGGTCTCCAGGGCTTAGTGAGGAGTAAAGTGAAGGCAATTTCTCAGAAGGAATCCTCAAGGAAGGATGAAATGGTGGTAATATTTTGCAAGTCTGGGGTGGCATGTGTGGAGTAGGCGGAGTGTTTGGGTTTAGGCCAGGTGTAGGCCAGGTGTAGGCAGCTCCTGTGCACTATGCCTGATCTAAGCCTGAGTTTTGCCATAGCAAAGAGAAGTACTTAGACTTAGTCCTACGGTGCTCATGCATTTAATTCCCAAAGTATTCTGTAGCATCTGTAAAGGTAGAGTGCTAGTATATGTGTTACTGACACGTTTGCTGGTTTTCAGAGGTTTATGTTTCTGTTATCTCAGTTCTTCACTTCCTGGTTTTCAGAGGTTTGAGTACTTGTGGCACCTTAGAGACTAACAAATTTATTAGAGGATAAGCTTTCGTGGACTACAGCCCACTTCTTCGGATGCATATAGAATGGAACATATATTGAGGAGATATATATATATATTGAGGGGGGAAGCTGATGGTTACGGATTTTAGGAGGTGGGGAAGGGAGCTGTAAAGTTATGCAGCCACTACCCCTCTAGCAGCTCCTGGAAGTCAACAGCACAAAGCCATTCTATTCTAGTCTTACACTGTGCTCATCACCATAGTATGTGAGCACCTGGGTGTGAACAGGAAACAAAGGGATAGATTTTGATCTAAGTTACACCAGTGAAGATTTGGGGAATTTGTTGTTATGTCTTATGAATTGTGAGATATTAGGGGCTTTTTATATGCATCTGTGTCAGACTGCAGACTCCATTTTGGATGTGGGGTTCTTTACCTTCTTTGTTACCTCTTTACCTTCATGTTGGACTGAAATTCCAACAGGGTAGTGGTACAGCACTGACAATAGGCGGTCGTTAAATCTGGATTGTCCTCCACTGAAATCTTTCTAGACAAAAGGCTGGCAGGGGAGACATCACCTAACAATGAAATCACTAGGTAAGACTCTGTGGTAGGACTCTCTGGTCACTTTTGGAGGCTGACCAGGGAGTCACTTAACTGAGGGACTGGAATTTTATAAGAGGCAGAAACTGCTCCATTTGTGCTCTCTTTTTGGACAATTTTCACCAGCTTGAGATGTGGGAAGCTTCTGCAGGAGCTGGATGAGGTAAAGGGGATGGGGGGACCCTGCCTATGTGAATACTGATGGTCCTTCAAGGACTCCCAAGGGAAGGATGGGCTAGTGTGAGGGGCAATGCTTGTAAGGTTTATTATTTTTGTATGGATCAGTGCATTTTTGCATGACTAACAGTGTCTCTGTGTTAAGTACTCTACCTATCGCATGCTTCCTGAGAGAGTTAAATTATAACCCAGAAGGCTCATGTCTTGAGTGGGATTCTGGGAGAGAGAGTGTCTATGCTTCTGGGATATATTGGTGGTCAGCACTGGACCTGGGGACCTAGGCAGGTGGGCTGAGAGGCTCACTTCTGTGAAAGGGTAATAGATAAGGAGCTTCCCATAAACATCTGCAAAGATACCTGATTATCCACCTTCAAATCCCTCCTCAAAATTTCCCTTTGCCATGATGCCTACAAAAAACCTTGACAACGGTTAGACTGTTGATATACTGTGACCATTGCCTACCATGGTGACCTCTTGTTTCCCCCCTTCTGTCTGTATCCAACTTTATCTTGTCTTGGGCTTAGATTATAAACTCTTTGGGGCTGGGATTGTCTGTTCTGTGTTTGTACTTTACCTTGTATACTTGGTCCATGACGAGTATACCTAGTATGCCTGGTCCATGACTACGTCTCCTAGGTACTATGGTAATAGTTTTTGTTATGTTTTTGAAAAACCCAGTCAATGGCTAGCTCTTGGACAGAGAAATGAGTTTCCAAAAAAGTGTAATTTTTCTAAGATTCCTTGACAAATAAGGGATTGTTAGCAAAGGAACCTTTGTTCTCTGGTAACTCAGAAGCCTTGATGGAGCAGAAATGTAAGGGGGAAAAGTTGGGCACCTCCCCCTCCCATGACATACTTAGAGAGGAGAGGAAGTGGAGTCATGTGTGCTTTGCTCAGTTCCGGCCCCACTTTCCTACAAATTCCCCCCATCCCTCAATAATTCTTCCCTATAGGTGCTCCACCAGGTCAAAGGAGGGGGCTCAGTGATTCCCCTTCCCTTCACTGCTCCCTGTTCAAGGGAAGGAACTCAGAACTCCTCCCCCTCCCCATGCAGCCTCCAGACTCACGCTTTCCCTTGATGATGATACTTCTATGGCAAAAGGGAAGGTCAGAGGAGAGTGTGAAGAGGAAAAGAGGAGGTCAGAGGTGTGTAGTGAGATGTGTAGGGGGGCTTCAGCTCAGCTCCCAACATCCATACCCTCCATTTCTTTCCCTCCTACAAAACATGGTTCCACTGACTCCATGTCAATCCCTGCACACTGTTCCTGAATCCTCTGCCCAGCTCCTCAACCTGTGAGGCTTCCGCCAAAGTCTGCCCTTCCGGGGAAAGGAGAGGTAGCATGGGAGGAGCAGGCTGTCCTGGGTAGGCAGAGAGAGAGAGAGAGGAGGCAAGGTGATGATGCTGGGGTACTGAAGAGACTGACATGCATCCAGTGTTTTCTGTGGCTGGTTTAATCATTGCCAAGGATCCAGAGGCAGTGGCAGGGGAGAGCTGGGGCAGTAGAATATAAGGATGCTGAGAAATTATTGTTTAAAATACAAGAAAATTGGCTGTCCCAAAACTTTGTTAATGCAGAGTTTAGTTTGGCTGGTGGTGCCTCATGCTCTTTCAGAATGTCTAGTTGAGCTACACTCAAACCTCTGGTTTCAGAGTAACAGCCGTGTTAGTCTGTATCCGCAAAAAGAACAGGAGTACTTGTGGCACCTTAGAGACTAACAAATTTATTAGAGCATAAGCTTTCGTGGACTACAGCCCACTTCTTCGGATGCATATAGAATGGAACATATATTGAGGAGATATATATACACACACATACAGAGAGCATAAACAGGTGGGAGTTGTCTTACCAACTCTGAGAGGCCAATTAATTAAGAGAAAAAAAACTTTTGAAGTGATAATCAAGCTAGCCGAGTACAGACAGTTTGATAAGAAGTGTGAGAGTACTTACAAGGGGAGATAGAGTCAATGTTTGTAATGGCTCAGCCATTCCCAGTCCTTATTCAAACCGGAGTTGATTGTGTCTAGTTTGCATATCAATTCTAGCTCTGCAGTCTCTCTTTGGAGTCTGTTTTTGAAGTTTTTCTGTTGTAATATAGCCACCCGCAGGTCTGTCACTGAATGACCAGACAGGTTAAAGTGTTCTCCCACTGGTTTTTGAGTATTTTGATTCCTGATGTCAGATTTGTGTCCATTAATTCTTTTGCGTAGAGACTGTCCGGTTTGGCCAATGTACATGGCAGAGGGGCATTGCTGGCACATGATGGCATATATCACATTGGTAGATGTGCAGGTGAACGAGCCCCTGATGGTATGGCTGATGTGATTAGGTCCTATGATGATGTCACTTGAATAGATATGTGGACAGAGTTGGCATCGGGGTTTGTTACAAGGATAGGTTCCTGGGTTAGTGGTTTTGTTCAGTGATGTGTGGTTGCTGGTGAGTATTTGCTTTAGGTTGGGGGGTTGTCTGTAAGTGAGGACAGGTCTGTCTCCCAAGATCTGTGAGAGTAAAGGATCATCTTTCAGGATAGGTTGTAGATCTCTGATGATGCGCTGGAGAGGTTTTAGTTGGGGGCTGAAGGTGACAGCTAGTGGTGTTCTGTTATTTTCTTTGTTGGGCCTGTCTTGTAGGAGGTGACTTCTGGGTACTCGTCTGGCTCTGTCAATCTGTTTTTTCACTTCAGCAGGTGGGTATTGTAGTTTTAAGAATGCTTGATAGAGATCTTGTAGGTGCTTGTCTCTATCCGAGGGATTGGAGCAAATGCGGTTATATCTTAGAGCTTGGCTGTAGACAATGGATCGTGTGGTGTGTCCTGGATGGAAGCTGGAGGCATGTAGGTAAGTGTAGCAGTCAGTAGGTTTCCGGTATAGGGTGGTATTGATGTGACCATCGCTTATTAGCACAGTAGTGTCCAGGAAATGGACCGCTTGTGTGGATTGATCTAGGCTGAGGTTGATGGTGGGATGGAAATTATTGAAATCATGGTGAAATTCCTCAAGGGCTTCTTTTCCATGGGTCCAGATGATGAAGATGTCATCAATGTAGCGCAAGTAGAGTAGGGGCGTTAGGGGACGAGAGCTAAGGAAGCGTTGTTCTAAGTCAGCCATAAAAATGTTGGCATATTGTGGGGCCATGCGGGTACCCATAGCAGTGCCGCTGACTTGAAGGTATATATTGTCCCCAAATGTGAAATAGTTGTGGGTGAGGACAAAATCACAAAGTTCAGCCACCAGGTTAGCTGTGACATTATCAGGGATACTGTTCCTGATAGCTTGTAGTCCATCTTTGTGTGGAATATTGGTGTAGAGGGCTTCTACGTCCATAGTGGCCAGGATGGTGTTTTCTGGAAGATCACCGATGGATTGTAGTTTCCTCAGGAAGTCAGTGGTGTCTCGAAGATAGCTGGGAGTGCTGGTAGCGTAGGGTCTTAGGACAGAGTCTACATAACCAGACAAGCCTGATGTTAGGGTGCCAATGCCTGAGATGATGGAGCGTCCAGGATATCCAGGTTTATGGATCTTGGGTAGCAAATAGAATACCCCTGGTCGGGGTTCTAGGCATGTGTCTGTACGGATTTGTTCCTGTGCTTTGTCAGGGAGTTTTTTTAGCAGATGGTGTAGTTTCTTTAGGTAATCCTCAGTGGGATCAGAGGATAATGGCCTGTAGAATGTGGTGTTAGAGAGCTGTCTAGAAGCCTCCTGGTCATATTCCAATTTATTCATGATGACGACAGCACCTCCTTTGTCAGCCTTTTTGATTATGATGTCAGGGTTGTTTCTGAGGCTGTAGATGGCGTTTTACTAAAGGTAAAAAATCCATTACAATCTACATATCACACAGACTATGCTGAGAGACTGTGTCACACACTCTCAAAGAAACTGCGAAACCACCTGATCAGCATCCTATACAGCAAACAGGGAAAGATTAAGAATGAGCTCTCAGAACTGGATACTCTCATAAGAAACCAACCTTCCACACAAACTTCCTCATGGATAGACTTTACAAAAACTAGACAAGCCATTTACAAGACAAACTTTGCCTCTCTACAAAGGAAAAAGGACACTAAACTATCTAAACTGCTACATGCCACAAGCAGCCACAACAGTAGTTCCCTTAACCCACCCAGCAATATTGTTAATCTTTCCAGCTATACTCTTAGCCCAGCAGAAGAGTCTGTCCTATCTCGGGGCCTCTCCTTTTGTCCCTCCAGACCCATGAATATGATACAGTTCTGCGGTGACCTAGAATCCTACTTTCGACGTCTCCGACTCAAAGAATATTTCCAACATACCTCTGAACAGCATACTAACCCACAGAATCCTCCCTACCGGCACTACAAAAAAAAGGATTCTGCATGGACTCCTCCGGACGGTCGAAACAACAGACTGGATTTCTACGTAGATTGCTTCCGTCGACGTGCAAAGGCTGAAATTGTGGAAAAGCAACATCACTTGCCACATAACCTCAGCCATGCTGAACACAACGCCATCTACAGCCTATATATACAGACAATATATACCTTCAAGTCAGCGGCACTGCTATGGGTACCCGCATGGCCCCACAATATGCCAACATTTTTATGGCTGACTTAGAACAACGCTTCCTTAGCTCTCGTCCCCTAACGCCCCTACTCTACTTGCGCTACATTGATGACATCTTCATCATCTGGACCCATGGAAAAGAAGCCCTTGAGGAATTTCACCATGATTTCAATAATTTCCATCCCACCATCAACCTCAGCCTAGATCAATCCACACAAGCGGTCCATTTCCTGGACACTACTGTGCTAATAAGCGATGGTCACATCAATACCACCCTATACCGGAAACCTACTGACTGCTACACTTACCTACATGCCTCCAGCTTCCATCCAGGACACACCACACGATCCATTGTCTACAGCCAAGCTCTAAGATATAACCGCATTTGCTCCAATCCCTCGGATAGAGACAAGCACCTACAAGATCTCTATCAAGCATTCTTAAAACTACAATACCCACCTGCTGAAGTGAAAAAACAGATTGACAGAGCCAGACGAGTACCCAGAAGTCACCTCCTACAAGACAGGCCCAACAAAGAAAATAACAGAACACCACTAGCTGTCACCTTCAGCCCCCAACTAAAACCTCTCCAGCGCATCATCAGAGATCTACAACCTATCCTGAAAGATGATCCTTTACTCTCACAGATCTTGGGAGACAGACCTGTCCTCACTTACAGACAACCCCCCAACCTAAAGCAAATACTCACCAGCAACCACACATCACTGAACAAAACCACTAACCCAGGAACCTATCCTTGTAACAAACCCCGATGCCAACTCTGTCCACATATCTATTCAAGTGACATCATCATAGGACCTAATCACATCAGCCATACCATCAGGGGCTCGTTCACCTGCACATCTACCAATGTGATATATGCCATCATGTGCCAGCAATGCCCCTCTGCCATGTACATTGGCCAAACCGGACAGTCTCTACGCAAAAGAATTAATGGACACAAATCTGACATCAGGAATCAAAATACTCAAAAACCAGTGGGAGAACACTTTAACCTGTCTGGTCATTCAGTGACAGACCTGCGGGTGGCTATATTACAACAGAAAAACTTCAAAAACAGACTCCAAAGAGAGACTGCAGAGCTAGAATTGATATGCAAACTAGACACAATCAACTCCGGTTTGAATAAGGACTGGGAATGGCTGAGCCATTACAAACATTGACTCTATCTCCCCTTGTAAGTACTCTCACACTTCTTATCAAACTGTCTGTACTCGGCTAGCTTGATTATCACTTCAAAAGTTTTTTTTCTCTTAATTAATTGGCCTCTCAGAGTTGGTAAGACAACTCCCACCTGTTTATGCTCTCTGTATGTGTGTGTATATATATCTCCTCAATATATGTTCCATTCTATATGCATCCGAAGAAGTGGGCTGTAGTCCACGAAAGCTTATGCTCTAATAAATTTGTTAGTCTCTAAGGTGCCACAAGTACTCCTGTTCTTTTTGCGGATACAGACTAACACGGCTGTTACTCTGAAACCAGAGGTTTGAGTGTAGCTCAACTAGACATTCTGAAAGAGCATGAGGCACCACCAGCCAAACTAAACTCTGCATTAACAAAGTTTTGGGACAGCCAATTTTCTTGTATTTTAAACAATAATTTCTCAGCATCCTTATATTCTACTGCCCCAGCTCTCCCCTGCCACTGCCTCTGGATCCTTGGCAATGATTAAACCAGCCACAGAAAACACTGGATGCATGTCAGTCTCTTCAGTACCCCAGCATCATCACCTTGCCTCCTCTCTCTCTCTCTCTGCCTACCCAGGACAGCCTGCTCCTCCCATGCTACCTCTCCTTTCCCCGGAAGGGCAGACTTTGGCGGAAGCCTCACAGGTTGAGGAGCTGGGCAGAGGATTCAGGAACAGTGTGCAGGGATTGACATGGAGTCAGTGGAACCATGTTTTGTAGGAGGGAAAGAAATGGAGGGTATGGATGTTGGGAGCTGAGCTGAAGCCCCCCTACACATCTCACTACACACCTCTGACCTCCTCTTTTCCTCTTCACACTCTCCTCTGACCTTCCCTTTTGCCATAGAAGTATCATCATCAAGGGAAAGCGTGAGTCTGGAGGCTGCATGGGGAGGGGGAGGAGTTCTGAGTTCCTTCCCTTGAACAGGGAGCAGTGAAGGGAAGGGGAATCACTGAGCCCCCTCCTTTGACCTGGTGGAGCACCTATAGGGAAGAATTATTGAGGGATGGGGGGAATTTGTAGGAAAGTGGGGCCGGAACTGAGCAAAGCACACATGACTCCACTTCCTCTCCTCTCTAAGTATGTCATGGGAGGGGGAGGTGCCCAACTTTTCCCCCTTACATTTCTGCTCCATCAAGGCTTCTGAGTTACCAGAGAACAAAGGTTCCTTTGCTAACAATCCCTTATTTGTCAAGGAATCTTAGAAAAATTACACTTTTTTGGAAACTCATTTCTCTGTCCAAGAGCTAGCCATTGACTGGGTTTTTCAAAAACATAACAAAAACTATTACCATAGTACCTAGGAGACGTAGTCATGGACCAGGCATACTAGGTATACTCGTCATGGACCAAGTATACAAGGTAAAGTACAAACACAGAACAGACAATCCCAGCCCCAAAGAGTTTATAATCTAAGCCCAAGACAAGATAAAGTTGGATACAGACAGAAGGGGGGAAACAAGAGGTCACCATGGTAGGCAATGGTCACAGTATATCAACAGTCTAACCGTTGTCAAGGTTTTTTGTAGGCATCATGGCAAAGGGAAATTTTGAGGAGGGATTTGAAGGTGGATAATCAGGTATCTTTGCAGATGTTTATGGGAAGCTCCTTATCTATTACCCTTTCACAGAAGTGAGCCTCTCAGCCCACCTGCCTAGGTCCCCAGGTCCAGTGCTGACCACCAATATATCCCAGAAGCATAGACACTCTCTCTCCCAGAATCCCACTCAAGACATGAGCCTTCTGGGTTATAATTTAACTCTCTCAGGAAGCATGCGATAGGTAGAGTACTTAACACAGAGACACTGTTAGTCATGCAAAAATGCACTGATCCATACAAAAATAATAAACCTTACAAGCATTGCCCCTCACACTAGCCCATCCTTCCCTTGGGAGTCCTTGAAGGACCATCAGTATTCACATAGGCAGGGTCCCCCCATCCCCTTTACCTCATCCAGCTCCTGCAGAAGCTTCCCACATCTCAAGCTGGTGAAAATTGTCCAAAAAGAGAGCACAAATGGAGCAGTTTCTGCCTCTTATAAAATTCCAGTCCCTCAGTTAAGTGACTCCCTGGTCAGCCTCCAAAAGTGACCAGAGAGTCCTACCACAGAGTCTTACCTAGTGATTTCATTGTTAGGTGATGTCTCCCCTGCCAACCTTTTGTCTAGAAAGATTTCAGTGGAGGACAATCCAGATTTAACGACCGCCTATTGTCAGTGCTGTACCACTACCCTGTTGGAATTTCAGTCCAACATGAAGGTAAAGAGGTAACAAAGAAGGTAAAGAACCCCACATCCAAAATGGAGTCTGCAGTCTGACACAGATGCATATAAAAAGCCCCTAATATCTCACAATTCATAAGACATACCAACAAATTCCCCAAATCTTCACTGGTGTAACTTAGATCAAAATCTATCCCTTTGTTTCCTGTTCACACCCAGGTGCTCACATACTATGGTGATGAGCACAGTGTAAGACTAGAATAGAATGGCTTTGTGCTGTTGACTTCCAGGAGCTGCTAGAGGGGTAGTGGCTGCATAACTTTACAGCTCCCTTCCCCACCTCCTAAAATCCGTAACCATCAGCTTCCCCCCTCCCCTCCCATTTTATATTCATGAGATATTTTTCTACAACTCTGTTCTTTTATTGTAATATCATTATGGATGCTTCTCCATCTCCAGACTTTCTACAAAATCCTAAAAAACAGAAGCTGTCAGTCCTCTGACCAGGGAAAGGCTATTCCTCTGAGACTAGATGAAATTGTGGACTGGCTACAACAGTGTGGTCACTTGAGATTGGGATCTTGAGAAAAATATTTGAAGATAAAACTGAGATAAAAAATATTACCAGCACACATGAAGCTAATTTGCAAGGATTAGCATCAGGACTAGAGGAAGCCGAGAACAGAATCTTCTCACTACAAAACACAGTGATTACTATACATATAACCTCAGAGCAACAGGAAATGACTATTAAAGCACTGCAGGAGAAGGTTAATGATCTTGAGGGAAGATCAAGAAGAAACAATCTGAAAATTGTAGGTCTCCCAGTGGGGTTGGAGAAAGGGAGGTGTGTGCAATTTTTATGCACCATTCTGTCGGTGCTGTCAGTCTCTCCCTCCTGATCAGAACTTAGATATTGAGAGAGCCCACTGCTCCCTTGCCCCAAAAGCCTCTCCAAAGGCAAAGCCTTGGCCATAATTGTAAGATTTTTAAAATACAATATTAAGAAACTCATTCTTAAAAAACCCAGTGAACTTAAAAACCTAACATGGAAGGAACACAGGCTGATGATTTTTGCAGATTTTTTACACCAAGAACATGATGGACAGGTGGGACAAATTCATTACATCAAGAGCCTTATCAAAGGGTTGAGCCCTATCAAACAAACTACTCTGTTTACTTCCCTGCTACTTTCAAAGTGAAAAAGGAAGGCAAATGCTTAGTTTTATGACAGCAGAAGAAGATGGCAGGTATCTGATCTCACTACAGTAAAAGCCCCCCGCAGAAGTCATAGACAGGATCATTAAAACGACTCTACCAGATCAGTCACTGCAATGTTGGAAGTCAATTCTCAGTCTAGCAACCAACTGTACAGGGCAAATCCACCATTTTGTCTCCTCCCTACCCCTTAGTTTCATTTCTTTGAACTTTCCTGGTTACACCTTCAGAGGGAGCTAGCTGGGGAGAAGGATCTCATCTTGACCCTCCATCCAGACTCAGGAAGCAGCATTGAGCTCCGGGGCTCAAGCACCCATCAAAAAAATAGGGAGAGGTCAGCACTCCCAGGACTGACTGGATTAATCTTTTGTGGGTCCTGGTGCCCAGACTATGGCCCCACTCCCTGCTCTGCCCTGAGGACCCGCTCGCCACTCCACCCTGAGGCCCGCCCCTACTCAGCCTCTTCTCCCCTAGGCGCCACCCATGCTCCACCTTGAGGCCCCACCCCCATTTGGCCTCTTCCCCCCCAAGGCCTCATTCACTGCTAACACGGTGGGGCAGGAGCGGAGAGGAGCACCCACTGGCAGAAACAAAAGTCAGCACCTGTGCACCCATGGATCAGCAAGGTTCACCAGAGAAGTGTGATTTTGTTTTCTATCTGAGGCACTCTCCCTCCTGGTATCTTTTCCAATCCCTCCACCGCTTTTTCTTTAATCTACCACTCCTCCTCCCACTGATTTTACTTCGTTTCATACCCATCTAATTTCCTAGATTTCCGGTTTTTCTGGAAATATTCAGTCAATTTGCCCTAAATGTGCACTTATAAGAGATACCAGATCTAAACATTGTAATGAAGAATCTTTTCAATTCCCCAACTGTAAAGAAATCTGATCTTCTAAAATCCTATCCACAAATAATTATTTTGGTTATGAGTCCCCAAAATGCCTGAGAATGTGTTGTATGTATGATACTGTTAATTGTTTTTTTCAATAATAGTTCAGGTTCTTTAGTTTTTATTTTTGTTCAGTTAGTTGAAAAAAATGTTATGCTGATTTACATTGCTGATCTAACTATGAGGCAGTACACTCACCCTATAATCCAGCCTGGACAAGGCTCTGGTAGGAGGGAGGTGAAATTTCGGCAGAATTGTTCTGCTAGTGCACCCTTATTTGCAAATAACCTTATTCCAATATAACTGAATTATTTAAACAATTTGTACATCTTTTTCATATCTCCACCATAGACTTGCTCTTAAGTTGAGATGCTAGCCATCTTCCTCCTTTTTTGTTGTGAATAGTGCAGAAACCATGGCCTCCCTTGGCATGAGACTATTTCCTCTTTATAAACTTAATGGGACTCTAGGTATATCTCAGTTGGGTATTTTGGGGGAAGAAAGTGATGAGTCCATCCCCTTGCAAGTTTCCTAGACATTCAATCCTATTTCAGTTTGGGTAACAGATATGTATATTTTAAGTAATCCTTGGTCAATTTTGATCATTTCTGTTTCTCATGTTATACCTATCTTCTACCTTTCCTGGTCTGTCTTCCTCTGTTCCCTTTTGACTCCCCTTCATAACTCAGTGCAGTGAGGGGGTCCCAGATCTACCTTTACTAAATCTGAAACTAACAATGGCCCAACACTATTCAGGTGCCTGATAAAGAGAGATTTTACCTCAGCACTCCTTATGGATAATATTATAAATTTTGTTTCCTGGAACATAGAAGGGGTGAGTCAACAAATAAAAAGAAAAAGTATTATCACTTATCCAAAAATACTGAAAGCAGCTGTTCTCTTCCTACAGGAAACTCATCTTAATGACTTGGAGGCAGAGAAATTTAGGAAGGAGTGGATGGAGAAAGGTGTGTTTAACAATTTCTCCGCCTCCTCACCAAAGACGTAACAATAGTGTGTCACAAGAGACTCAATTTCACAAATTCTAGATGTAAATAAAGATGAGGAAGGTAGATTTTTGCTGGAGAATGCTAAGATCTTTGACTTTATGTATACCCTAACTAAATGTACATAGACCCAACAAAGATGATCCAAGTTTTTTTAACATTTTTTTTCCAAATTAATATCCCACTATAATCAATCATCATAGCAGGAGATTTAATGAGGTGTTGCTTTTTAGATAAGTCAGGCCAAGCCCCATGTACACAATCACATGCAAGAAACATTTATTAAAGGTTCTATGGAAGAATCAGGGTTGAAAGATGTATGGTGATTGCAGACCCCTACAATGAGGGATTTTACATTTTTTTTCCTCCCCACATTCCTATTGATGAATAGATTTCTTCCTGATTTCTTACAAATCTGGTGGACTTGGTGCTTAATAATGAAATTGTCTATCATGATCTCTGACCATGTGTAATGCTGACACATCCCAGTTATCAGCAGGCAGGATTGAATCTGGGACCTCTGGAGCTAAATGCATGACCCTCTACTGCATGAGCTAAAAGCCACATGACTCTCAGTTAAGGCTGTAGCAGCCTCATTAATCTCTAAGTGGTCTCAGTGCCACTAGAGGGGGACAGAGCACCACACCCAGGAAATGTGTGAGTTACACATGCACCAGTGATACTACAATTCCCCCCCACCCTGAGACAAATTGGATCTGTAAAAGGTCAAGACTGAACTCCTCTGTTGAAAGATAAACATTTTCAGAACTATGCCACAGAAGAAATTCCGGTTTTCTTTTAAACAAATGACATACTAGGGATATCCCAATTCACCCTATTAGATACACTAAAAGCCTTTGTTAGGTGCAGGGTCATTTCCTACTCAGTGTGTAGGAAGAGGGCTAGCCAGGCTCAGCTCCTGGAATTAACCAAACAATTTAAAGCTATGGATTTAGAATGTGCACATTACCCCTCCCAAGAAAATCTTTAAAAAATTAATCTTTGGCATGATGTAAATAGGCTCACTTCAGCACAAGCAGAATTTGCCCTTTTTAGACTCAAACAAAGGTACAGGGAGTCGAGGGAGAGAACGGGGAAAATTCTTACAAACAGATTCATAGTGGGAGGTCAAAGGTCCCAAAAAGCATCACCCAAATCAGAACAAGGGAAGTTTATTAGTAGTCAAAAGGAGATCAATGATCAATTTTTGAAATTTTACCAAGCTATTTACAATAATTATTCCACACCTAAAGAACTGAATAATTTTGTTAAAATTCTTAACCTCTCACAAATCTCAGAAAAGCAGGACACCAAGCTGGCCTCTCCCTTGCAATCAGAAGAAATAATCAATGTCTTGGAGGAAATAAGTCCAAGAAGACCCCCAGCTCTAATGGCCTACCAATAGAATTGTATCAAACTTTAAAAGAAATTCTTGCCCCTAAACTGTTTTCATTTATGAAGATGCCTTAAAGAAAGGTAGGTTACCTCCTATTCTGAGGGAAAGCCTAATTTCTGTACTAAAACTGGGTAAGGATGCACAAAAGTGTAACAGCTATAGCCCCATCACTTTAATCAATACTGATATAAAAATTCTCTCAAAAATATTGGCCAAAAAACTTGAAAAAGTAATAAGTAATATGGTTCACCCCTACCAGGTGGGATTTATTTTGAAAAGGTATGGTTCAGATAACACCCATCAGCTGATTAATGTTATGGCATTCCATCAAAAATCTGGCAGTTTCCATACAACGATTTCAACTGATGCAGCAAGAACTTTTGACAGAGTGAATTGCAGATACACCTCTACCCCGATATAATGCGACCCGATATAACACTAATTCGGATATAACGCAGTAAAGCAGTGCTCCGGGGGGGCAGGGCTGCTCACTCCGGTGGATCAAAGCAAGTTTGATATAACGCGGTTTCACCTATAACGCGGTAAGATTTTTTGGCTCCCACGGACAGCGTTATATCAGGGTAGAGGTGTATCTGTTTCTTACCCTGGATAAAATGTGGGTTGGGGAAATCCTTAATTTCATGAATAAAGTTATGTTCCAATCCTACCTCTTATATCCTAACAAACAATAGGTAACTTTGGTAAATTCTCTGGCTACAAGTTAAATTGGGATAAGAAGGAAACCATGAAGATCTCATTGAGTTTAGTTGGAAGTGGCTCTCCTGGACTCAGATTACTACCAGTTCCCTGAATGAACAATTACCAGCTATTATGGAAGCCAAAAATACTTGGTGTAACATGTCTACTTTAATTTAAAAATCACCCCCTTCTATATAGTGAGGCCTCTATCTAGGATAATTTGAAACTCTATATAGCAGGCAACATATTCATCTGGCCAGATTGGATCAGGAAAGGGATTTTGACCGTCAGTCAATTTATTGAAAATAACTTCCTCTCTTTTACAAATATTAAAAGAAAGGTTCAATCTAGAAAATAAGAAGGAGTGGCAATATATCCAGCCTAAGCATGCCATCTCCCATCTGTTTGGCCCAATGCCTGCACTGGCTTGACCCACCTGAATTGCTTTCATTTCTCCAAATATTACTCAGGTTGCCAAGACCTATGACATTATATGCAAACTTAGCCAACAAATTTAAATTAAACACAGATTCTCTAAAAAATGGGAACAGGAACTAGGACAATTATTCTCTGTTAACCAATGGAAACAAATTTTAGCCAGTGCACCAAACCATTTCTTGGACCTCCATTTAAGATTAACCCAATAGAATATCATATGGAGGATGCATTGGATCCATCCCCAAATCTTCAAAATAGCTGCTAAATTAAATAAGTGTTGGCAATGTGATTCAGCTGGTGCTAACTTAACCTGGATGGTCTGGGAATGCTCTTATACCTGTATGTTTTGGAAATAACATAATTGCAGAGTTAATGTTTTCCAATCAAATACAATTGTGTTACAAACTAAACGTATTTTTAAACATAATGGATGTTTAAAATCCTGAGCCGGCTTTTGTAGGTGACAAATCTGAGGAATTGTCACAGATTGAAGTGTCACTAGAGGAGATTTTGGAATTAATTGATTAACTTAACAGTAACAAGTCACCGGGACCAGCTGGCATTCACCCAAGAGTTCTGAAAGAACTCAAATGTGAAATTGCGGAACTATTAACTAGGGTTTGTAACCTGTCCTTTAAATCGGCTTCTGTACCCAACAACTGGAAGATAGCTAATGTAACGCCAATATTTAAAAAGGCTCTAGAGGTGATCCTGGCAATTACAGACCAGTAAGTCTAATGTCAGTACTGGGCAAATTAGTTGAAACAATAGTAAAGAATAAAATTGTCAGACACATAGAGGAACATAAATTGTTGGGTAAAAGTCAACATGGTTTCTGTAAAAGGAAATCGTACCTTACTAATCTATTAGAGTTCTTTGAAGGGGTCAACATACATGTGGACAAGGGGGATCCAGTGGACATAGTGTACTTAGATTTCCAGAAAGCCTTTGACAATGTCCCTCACCAAAGGCTCTTACGTAAACTAAGTTGTCATGGGATAAAAGGGAAGGTTCTTTCATGGATTGAGAACTGGTTAAAAGACCGGGAATAAAGGATAGGAATAAATGGTAAATTCTCAGAATGGAGAGGGGTAAATAGTGGTGTCCCCCAAGGGTCAGTCCTAGGACCAATCCTATTCAACTTATTCATAAATGATCTGGAGAAAGCGGTAAAAGATGAGGTGGCAAAGTTTGCAGATGATACTAAACTGCTCAAGATAGTTAAGACCAAAGCAGACTGTGAAGAACTTCAAAAAGATCTCACAAAGTGATTGGGCAACAAAATGGCAACTGAAATTTAATGTGGATAAATGTAAAGTAATGCACATTGGAAAAAATACCCCAACTATACATACAATATGATGGGGGGCTAATTTAGCTACAACAAATCAGGAAAAAGATCTTGGGGTCATCGTGGATACTTCTCTGAAGACATCCACGCAGTGAGCAGCGGGAGTCCAAAAAAGCAAACAGGATGTTAGGAATAATTAAAAAGGGGATAGAGAATAAGATGGAGAATATCTTATTGCCCTTATATAAATCTATGGTACGCCCACATCTTGAATACTGCGTACAGATGTGGTCTCCTCATCTCAAAAAAGATATACTGGCATTAGAAAAGGTTCAGAGAAGGGCAACTAAAATGATTAGGGGTTTGGAACGGGTCCCATATGAGGAGAGATTAAAGAGGCTAGGACTTTTCAGCTTGGAAAATGAGACTAAGGGGGGATATGATAGAGGTATATAAAATCATGAGTGATGTGGAGAAAGTAAATAAGGGAAAGTTATTTACTTGGTCCCATAATACAAGAACTAGGGGGCACCAAATGAAATTAATAGGCAGCAGGTTTAAAGCAAATAAAAGGAAGTTCTTCTTCACACAGCGCACAGTCCTTGGCTGAGGAGGTTGTGAAGGCTAGGACTATAACAGCGTTTAAAAGAGAACTGGATAAATTCATGAAGGTTAAGTCCATTAATGGCTATTAGCAAGGATGGGTATGGAATGGTGTCCCTAGCCTCTGTTTGTCAGAGAGTGGAGATGGATGGCAGGAGAGAGATCACTTGATCATTACCTGTTAGGTTCACTCCCTCTGGGGCACCTGGCATTGACCACTGTTGGTAGACAGGATACTGGGCTAGATGGACCCTTGGTCTGACACAGTATGGCCATTCTTATGTATGTTCTTATGTTCTAATTGGAAGCTGAATACATCTGAAAAACTTTGGCTTAGAAGAGCACTAATAATTGCTAAAAAAGACTAGTACTACAAAATTGGAAATCCAACAATTGAAGACTGGAGTATAGGCATCATAAGCTTGGCCACCATGGAAAGAATTGTATACTGTAACAGAAAAAAAACAAGAAAAATTCTCAGACATATGGGCTGTCTCCCTGGAAGTGTCTGAATGATCCTATTAAATGCATGGGTTCCCTCCCTCCCTTGCTGCCCCCCCCTTGCTACTTCCTTCCTTCCCTCCCTCATCTTTATCCCCTCCTTTGAATTTTGCTTCTGTTCTTTATCTTATTTTAATAATATAACTAGTTGGATTTTTATAAACCAATTTTGTTTGTGAATTGTACAATACAAATAATTGATTTATATTTTAACAATTCATATTATATGTGTGACGGGTTAGATTACAGAAACCCCCTTGGGGCTGCCAACTGATGTGCCAAGACTACTTCTGCCTGCAAGCTTGGGACTCCAGCACCCTGTCTTGTTGAGCCAGACATGCCCATCTGAAAGCAACTTAAGAAGTGTTCCTGTCTTTAGCACTCAGATGCCCAACTCCCAATGGGGTCCAAACCCCAAATAAATCAATTTTACCCTGTATAAAGCTTATACAGGGTAAACTCATAAATTGTTTGCCCTCTATAACACTGATAGAGAGGTATGCACAGCTGTTTGCCCCCTTCCCCCCCGGTATTAATACATACTCTGGGTTAATTAATAATTAAAAAGTGATTTTATTAAATACAGAAGGTAGGATTTAAGTGGTTCCAAGTAGTAACAGACAGAACAAAATGAATTACCAGGTAAAATAAAATGAAACAGGCAAGTCTGAGGCTAATACAGTAAACTGAGTACAGATAAAAACCTCACCCTTAGAGGAATTCCAGTAAGCTTCCTTTTACAGACTAGTCTCCTTCTAGTCTAGGTCCAGCAATCACTCACACTCCCTGTCGTTACTGTCCTTTGTTCCAGTTTCTTTCACGTATCCTTGGGGAAGGAGAGGCTATCTCTTTAGCCAGCTGAAGACAAAATGAAGGGGTCTCCCATGGGCTTAAATAGACTTTCTCTTGTGGGTGGAGACTCTCTCCTATGCAAAGTCCAGCTCCAGGATGGAGTTTTGGAGTCACATGGGCAAATCACATGTCCATGCATGACTCAGTTTTTACAGGGAGCAGCCATTGCTTACCTGCTACCTTGAACGTCCTCATGTAAACTTCTTATGCGGATTAGAGCCTTCTAAGATCCATTGTCCCTTAAATGCTTCTTGACTGGGCACTTAATTTGCACATTCCTTTCTCAAGAAGCTGACCAAATGCTTTACAAAGGCTACTTAAAAATCAAGCAAGTACACAGCCAATATTCATAACTTTGAATACAAAAATGATACATGCATACAAATAGGATTAATAGATTCAGTAGATCATAACCTTTGCAGAGGTTACATGGCATATGTAGCATAAAACATATTCCAGTTATGTCATATATACATTCATAAGCATATTCCCATAAAGCCTTATGGGGGTACTGTCACAATATGTAATTAAATGTTTCAAGTATAGTTAAGTCTAGGTTGTAAATGGTTAATATGTTATGAGAAGTTTATGTATTATGACAAATTTATGTATAGTTTGTTTTTCTGTGTATATGTTTTAAAAATGTAATAAACATTTATAGAAAAAATAGTTTTGTACCTTCGTTTAGCTTCCTCCTGCACTTGAAACAGCCTCTCCTTTCTAGCTCATTAGGCATCCCTCATCTGTCTTTAAAAACCCTTTTCTTCCATGAGTCCCGCTTTCTATGGGCTCCATGCCCTCTTACACCTATTGCTCTCTGTTTGTTTGTTTGAGCTAATTGTAAATTCTGGTGCAGGGCCTGTGCCTTAGACTGTGGCTTATAAAGCAGCATGTTCCTTTATAATCAGATATTCAGTGGTTGCTGTTAAAATGTCAAAATTTGTAAGAGATACCATATGGTTACCACAATTATTTTCTATTCTAAGCAGAGGCTGAAACTGTAAAATGTCAGATCCCACCATGTAAAATCTGTTGGCAAATTCTGACTTTAATGGTGTCCATTGTAAATAATTCATAGTAAAATCAATTTGGTTTTCCTAGAACATTATGTAACATTCCAGTAAAGTACCATTAGATTTTTAATGAATGTTTATTTCTCTTCATTTTCTCATGTATTTTGGACAGGATTATCTTGATTTATTCTTGAACTCCATGCTCATTAAAACTATTTTCTATTGTGCACAGAAAATCTATGGACATGTTAGGACATGGGTGTAACTATATCCCATCTGGTAAATCACTTTGATCAGACAAACCTCCACTGGCTTGATATTGATCTGATTCTGTATCTTGATGTTCTACAGAGCCCCTTCCAATGTCAGCACCGTCATCCACATCCTGTACCTTCCTGAAGATGCCAAAGGAGAGAATGTTCAATTTCAGTGGAAACAGGAGTATATACATACTGGCGAAGTGTATGAAGCCTGCTGGGCATTGGATAACATCCTGATCATAAATGCTGCTCACAGACAAATTGTCTTAGAAGATAATCTTGATCCTGTGGACACTGGCAACTGGCTTTTCTTCCCTGGGGCCACAGTTAAGGTTTGCTTAATTTTGTTTTGTACTTTAAAAAAATTTAATGCATGTAGTAATAGAAAAATCACTTTCAGGGAAATTCTGATTGAAGAAGTGTATTTTGAGCTACCACCACCCCTTGCAGAATTTGGCTCTTTTTTTCTTTAATCCTCTTTGAAGTAGCATTTGACTTCTTCTCCATCTCATCTAACTCAAACTTTTCTGCAATTTACCAAAATTAAACAGGGGTTTGTAACAGTTGTCATGTCAAAGATCATGTAGCAGAAAACATATAACTATTTCCTTTTAGCAAAACAGTACAGAACTGTTGAAATGAATACAAGTCTCTCCACTAAGTGTTTTCCAGTCATTGTATTTGTCAGCCGAAGTGTAGTATTGCTGCCAATTATACCTGCTCCATCACCTACCCATGCAATTCCCTTCAGTTTTATATCATTATGACCGAAATGATGATGGTGAAGATGAATGTGACATCTCTCATAGAATCATTGTAAACAATATTTCTTGAAGTCAGTGAATTTGTAACAAAAATACTCAATTTACACAAATTTATAGTCCCCTCCCCCCCCAATTTTTCTAAATGTGACTTAGGTGAGCATAATGTATCCATTGCAGTATACATATAGATGTAGTGGGTGCAAGCTACTCCATAAACATATGGCATGAAGAACAGATGTCTATATCTTCTGTTCTAAAAATACCGACTTCTGCCACTGGAATTAAATGAGAATCTCCATTCGCTGTCAAGTTTTATTCTCTGAGACAACCTCCTAGAAGGTGACATAATTACAAGGATTTCAGCAGGTCTGATGCCATCCAGGACAGGGCACTTGTACAAAAATCCTGAAATATCTCATCATATTTATAGAAATATTTGTGGTGTACACCAAGAGTGCTATCTACTAAATCATCATCAATACTTCCTGTAGCACCAAATAGCTCCTCAGAAATCTTCCATTCCCATCATGAGCATGCTTAGTGTATGAGATCTGCCAAGATCAGAGTACCTGATAGAAAGGCTGCAGGCTGTTTGGTAGATACATGAGCATGCTCTCCATTGGCCTGATTCTACAACCCCTCCATGCACAGAACTCCCATTGACTTCAATGAGATCTCTTTGTGTGGAAAGCTGATAGAATCCTCCCCTTCATGCTGCAAAATATATGAAAGCTTGAATAGCAAGTGACTTGCTGTTAACATCTTATTGCTCATTCACAAAAAAGCAGTTGTGTCGTCAAAGTTCACTAATGATATTGGTAGTGTTTTGGCAAGTGCACAGGAAACAGATGTGGAATTCAGGGCAGTGAGGTAGTGTTTATGGCTTCATTCTTTCCCCCCATAATAAGACTTGTATGGCCTCTGATAAGCCTTTGTAGAAATAAATGCTGTTTCTACTGTACATTGCAATCTACTCATAGTACATGATAAAGTGCAATCATCTTTTTTGCTTCAGTAAAGTAATTTACATTAAATTGAAAAATTCTGCATATGGGATTTTGGAATGTAATCCTGTGCTGCTTGTTTAGTGTATTTAGTCAAGTCATTTCCTATAGTGGTTTTTATCTTTATTGTGCTTTCAATCTCATCACTGATGTTTAAGAATACATAACCCCAGTTCACCAGTGAAGAAGATGTTGAAGTAAAGGAAGGACTGATGTGCGTCAGATACTGCTCCTATCAGCTGACGGGGACTAGTGTTTTTTAAGTCCAGTGGCCAGATTGTAATGCCCTCACTGATGTTGAATAGTACCTCACTCCATAAGAAGTCTCACTGAAGACAACTGCTCAAGAGTATGGGTATCAGAGTCAGGCAATAAGATTTCTATTTAAGAATACAGTTAATTTTCTTTTATCAGGAGCTAAAGATTCTTTTTCACATATCAATTTAAGCAATTGAAAAGTTTCTGTTTAAAGGAATTGAACATGGAAAAGATGTGGCCCATAGGCTTAGGATTTTAGAAGGGGAAAAAGCAAAAAAAGTAACAGTTGGATGCACACTATCAATAATTTTTGTTGCAAAAACTCATCACTTACTATACCTGAAAGACACATAACCAGCACATACATGTTTAGCAAGCAGCGCTAAATGTTGTTGTTGTTTTTTAAATTACACTTGTGTAGCACCAGCACACAACTATGGTTAAACTTCATGCAAAAACTGGGTAATTTAGCAAATGAAAAGTTATATATCATAGGACTTGAAGGGAAGTCGAGAGGTCATCTAGTCCAGCCCCCTGCACTCATGGCAAGACTAAGTATTATCTAGACCATCCCTGACAGGTGTTTGTCTAACCTGCTCTTAAAAATCTCCAATAATGGAGATTCCACAACCTCCCTGGGCAATTTATTCCAGTGCTTAACCACCCTGACAGTTAGGAAGTTTTTCCTAATGTCCAACCTAAACCACCCTTGCTGCAATTTAAGTCCATTGCTTCTTATCTTATCCTCAGAAGTTAAAGAGAACATTTTTTCTCCACCCTCCTTGTAACAACCTTTTATGTACTTCAAAAGTATTATCATGTCCCCTCTCAGTCTTCTCTTTTCCAGACTGAACAAATCCAATTTTTTCAATCACCTTTAATCATTTTTGTTGCTTCTCTGAACTTTCTCCAATTTGTCCACATCTTTCCTGAAATGTATTGCCCAGAACTGGACCCAATACTCCAGTTGAGGCCTAATCAACACGGAGTAGAGCGGAAGACTTATTTCTCGTGTCTTGCTTACAACACCCCTGCTAATACATCCCAGAATGATGTTTCCTTTTTTTGCAATAGTGTTAAACTGTTTACTCATATTTAGCTTGTGATTTACTCTCACCCCCAGATCCCTTTCCGCAGTACTCCTTCCTAGGCAGCCATTTCCAATTTTGTATGTGTGCAATTGATTATTCCTTCCTAAATGGAGTACTTTTCATCTGTCCTTATTGAATTTCAACCTATTTATGTCAGATCATTTCTCCAGTTTGTCCAGATCACTTTGAATTTTAATCCTATCCTCCAAAGCACTTGCAACTCCTCCCAGCGTGGTCTGCATTATGAGTGTATTCTCTGTGCCATTATCTAAATCATTGATGACGATATTGAACAGAACAGACCCAGAATTGATCCCCGTGGGACCCCACTCGATATGCCCTTCCAGCTTGACTGTGAACCACTGATAACTACTCTCTGGGAATGGTTTTCCAACCAGTTATGTACCCACCTTAAAGTACCTCCATCTAGGTTGTATTTCCCTAGTTTGTTTAAGAGGGGGTCATGAGAGACCGTATCAAAAGCCTTACTAAAGTCATGATATACCACGTCTACCGCTTCTTCCCTATCCACAAGGCTTGCTGCCCTAATAGCTTTGTTTGACACAATCTGTTCTTGACACACCCATGTTACTTGTCACCTTATTATCTTCTGCAAAGGTGTCTGCAAATTGATTGCCTAATTATTTGCTCCATTATCTTTCCGGCTACTGAAGTTAAACTGACTGGTTTGTAATTCTCTGGTTTGTCCTTATTTCCCTTTTTATAGATTGACACTATATTTACCCTTTTACAGTCATCTGGAATCTCTCCTGTCTTCCATGATTTTTCAAAGATAATTGCTAATGGCTCAGATACCTCCTTAGTCAGCTCCTTGAGTATTCTAGGATGTATTTCATCAGGCCCTGGTGACTTGAAGACATCTAACTTGTCTTAAGTAATTTTTAATTTGTTCTTTCCCTATTTTAGCCTCTGATCCTACCTCATTTTCACTGACATTCACTGTTAGTCATCCCATCACTACTAACCATATTGGTGAAAACTAAAATAAAAGGGTCACTTAGCATTTCTGCCATTTCCATATTTTCTGTTATTGTTTTTCACATAAAGCTTCTTGTCAAAAATCCCTTTTAAAACCAGCGTTGCATCTGCCAGAGAAGAGAGTGGATTAGTTCACTAACTTTCCATTTTTCTAAGCCTGTACTCTGTTTTAGGTGATAAATTAAATGAGTTTGTCAATCTAATCACCAGGTGACATTTGTTCCCATGCGATTAGAAGCTTGAAAGTCTGGGTGGTGTAGTGGCTAGTGGAGCTCGGTAGAGATACCGGGGCCCACCAGATCCCAGCCCAGAGCCCTGTGGGAAGTAACATTGGCAGGTTCCTCCCCGTAGAAAGCCTAGATCTGCCACCCTGGGCTACTTCCACTGGGGAGCTGGAGCCGGTTCGCACCGGTTCGCGAGAACCGGTTGCTAAATTTAGAAGCCCTTTTAGAACCGGTTGTCCTGCATGGGAGAACCGGTTCTAAAAGGGCTTCTAAATTGAACCAGTAAGTTGAAGTGACCGAGGAGCACATTATCCAAATGTAGCACCTTAGGCGCCGATCCTGTGGGTGCTCCAGCTCCCCGCTCCCCAGCCCCAGCTCACCTCCGCTCCGCCTCTGCCTCCTCCCCTGAACGCTCTGCCCTGCTTCTTCCCCTCCCCCCCCCGCTTCCCGCGAATCAGCTGTTTGCGCGGGAAGTCTGGGAGGGTGGAGAAGCAAGCGGCAGCTTTGCGCTCAGGCCCAGGGAGGCGGAGACAGAGCGGAGGTGAGCTGGGGCGGCGGGGCTGCCCGCACCGGGGTGGGGGGGGCGCGCAGGGGAACCACTCCCTGCCCCAGCTCACCTCCGCTCCGCCTCCCTGGGCCTGAGCGCAAAGCCACCGCTTGCTTCTCCGCTCTCCCAGGCTTCCCACGTGAACAGCTGATTCACGGGAAGCAGGCTGCGAGCTCGGCCTGACCTGGTGCTCCAGGTGCTGTGCGGCGGCAGCATGGCCCGGCTCCAGTCGAGCGGCGCGGCTGTAGCGCTGCCAGCTACCTCCAGGCAGTGCGGTAAGGGGGCAGGGAGCAGGGGAGGAGGGGTTGGATAGAGGGCAAGGGAGTTCGGGGGGGGGTGGGAGGGTGGATAGGGGTCGGGCAGTCAGAGGGCGGGGAACAGGGGGGTTGAATGGGGGCAAGTGGTCCCGGGGGAGCAGTCACGAAGAAGGGGGGGTGGATGGAGTTGCAGGGGGCAGTCAGGGGCAGGGGTTCCAAGGGCGGTCAGGGGACAGGGAGAAGGGGTGGTTGGATGGGGCAGGGGACCCTGGGGGCAGGGGTGGGCCACGACCCCCTTGTGGGATGAGGAGGGAACCAGTTGTTCAGATTTTGGCAGCTCATCACTGGCTACTTCCTACCTATATGCCCCTTCTGTTTGGGGCATGGCTCCTGTAGTCCAATCAGGCAATAGCTTCACAAATAAGCTCCCAAATGAGCAGAGCGCTGCAACACCTGCTGCTTTTTAAAGTGGGTGATGGTTGGGGAAGGTGCTGCAGAGGGCCTTACCTGCTGTGTGGTCCCCTCTCAGGCTCCACCTTCTGTCTGACCTCCTTGGAGAAGGATTCTTCTCTCCTGCAGTCTTCCCACCACCCATTGTCTGGGATTCGGAGTACTTTTAACCCATTCCTCCAACTCTAGCATGCTCAGCAGGCTAGTAAGAGCAGGGCTACCTGGCCCCAGTGTGGGGTTTGTATACCCCATCACACCCCCTCTCCCTCAGACCCTAAGCTGTGGTGCCATAGAGCTGCTCTGGGTCTCCTCTGTTCCATGAAAATAAATCCACATTTTTATCTTCTACACCTGCATAGTCGGACACCTTGGAAGCAATACAGCCTCAGCGAGAGGTATCATTGCATGATGCATGGGTTCTGATTGTTCATGAAGTTCAGCCATTGGATTGGTGCATGGTCAGTTATATGCCCCCATAAGTAATATCACAGGACATTGGAATTTCACTCCTCAATCCTGAGTATGCAATCTCCTGTGGGAACAACTTTCTACTGAGGAAAATGGTGGGATGTTCTTCTCCTCTGAGTTCTGAGCCTGACATTGGATGCATTGATTTGTAAGACAAACAGCTTTGTGAAATCTAGATGGAACAGTACGAGTTCCTGGCTCAACTGGCTTTTCAGTGTTCTGAATGCCTCATCGCAGTTAGTCATCCAATTGATCCTTTTGGGTGCAGAATTTTTGATCAGATCTGTTAAGGGAGCAGCAAGGGTGGTGAAGTTTGGGATGAATCGCCAATAGGAATGAATGAACTTGCTTCTCAGTGGAAAGGGTGGAGCAGTCCACTAGGGCTTGGACTTTATCCATGAGAGGGCATCACTGTCACCCTCCCACTACATATCCCAAGTAGGTGAATTCCTGGGTGGCCAGTCGGCACTTGGCTGGGTTGGCTATCAATCCTGCCTCCTTAAGAGTACTGTTGTCTGAGCTCATCCTGGAGGTGTTGCGGCCATTCACATGACTACCCCCTCTGCTCTGGACTGGATAAGAGACCTTAAGATCTAACTGTAGTCGTGCTGTTGCTTTCACTGTTCCACTATTGCCATACAAAAGAAGTAGTAGTAGTACTGTACTGTAAAGTGCCTTATGGTCAGCCCACCCTTCACTGTAGATGGTAATATCTTTGATGTAGGGCACTGCACATGATCCAGACAGCTGCAACACTCTATCCATCAACCGCTGAAAGGTGTCCACAGCCCCATGGAGCCCAAAGAGCATCGTCTTAAATTGATATAATCCAAATGGAGTGAAGAAAGCGGTCTTCTCGTTCGCCTCAGGCATCAAGAGGATCTGCCAATACTACTTCATTAAGTTGAGGGTAGATATACACTTGTTGCCCTGATGCGAAACAGGCCCCCCAGTAGAATGCGGTTTGGTCCTTAATTCTCCCAAGGAGACTGGCCCCTTTGGTTGAGGTCGCTCTGCCAGGCCTAGACCCCTCCTTGCCAGTTGAGGGTGGGCTTCTGGGCTCCTCTCAAGGTCTTTGTACTTCTTTCTATTGGGTTGGGTGTCCAAGTTCCCCAGGACACCTTCGGCTGGGTTTGAGGCTCCGTAGTGTATGGGCCCTGGGGATGTGCTGAATTGATCTTTGGTGTCTCTACTTCGGACCCATGGGACATCAGATAATTCTCTGCCAGAGCGATGGTCTCTGCCAAAGTTTTGGGACTGCCTCTCACCACCCATTCTCACACCTTTGTGGGGAGGATCTGCATGAGCAGCTCAATGATGATCTTCTCCTCCACCTGAACCCCCGTGCATTTCTCTGGCTGGATCCGCCACCAGCAATGTTCCTCCAGACTTTGGGCAATGGCCTGGGGCTTAGCCCCAAACAGGAATTCTCACTGCAGAACCTCTGCTGGTAGGTTTCAGGCGAGATGTTCAGGGCATCAACATTATCTACCTGAGGATAGTGTGAGCCCCCTGTTGTGGGATACTCTCCCGGTGTGCATGTCCCCTATGTTGTTAATTATGAAACAGTTTTGTACATACATTGCATGCTTTTCCGAATATTTCTGCCATGTGTGCCCAGGCATGGTGTGTACAATGAAGATTGACTTCATTCACTCCAATCTAAATTCTTAAAAAATGTGCCAGTTCAACGGGGGCGTGTATCAAAGTTTGCACTCAGAAAAATACCTTGGAAGTACATCTGTAAATCACAATTTCTTCCTTAATTGAGCAGGCATCTGCCATGCATGACAAAGATATGCCAGTTACTGTGCCACATGTGGCGGTTTCATCAACTGACTGGCTAGACTCACGTCCTTGCTCCCGACTCGTCGTGCTTTAGTGATTTGCACAATCCTAGATCTGGGATTTTTCCACATCTTTTTCCTGAATGTGCATTGCTGGGTGTCAGCACGTGGAGAAGTCATACATGCAAATTCACAAGACACTGGCAAAAAGACTGGCTAAACTACTCCACAATAGCAAATCCAGATCAGAATTCCAAATTTTCATTAAGCCCTCAATTAAGCAGTGTGAGTGACACATTTTTTTCATCATGTGATCTTTTTCACCACCAACATTCTGGCATTGACCTTTTTAATATATTTTTACCATTGTGAACTGATTACACTCTATTTATTTATTTCAAATGAACAACATTGTATATTTCCTTTGTAGTTTTTAAAAATATCAAACAGTAGGTTGAGGAACCAAGTCTCTGATCTGTATTAGCTGTGTTTGCTTGCAAGAAAAGAGCGAAAGAGACAACGTTGACTGAATCTACCTTTGTGCCTCCTGTATTCTCAACCCCCCAAGAGAAATCAGAGCAGCCTCAGGACTGCTCTAACTACGGGCTTGTCCACACACAGTTTTTGTACTGCTTTAACTATATCAATTTGAAAGTGGTGCAAGTCCCTAGTGTGGATGCAGTTATACAGGTGTTAAGGTGCTTATACCTGTATATCTTATTTATGTGAATAAGCTGTACCAGTATAAGGCACCTTAATACCTGTATAACTGTGTTCACATGACGGGTTCTACTAATTTAACTATTTGGGTAAAAAAATCAGTACCTTGACCAAAATAGTTAAATTGGTACAATAACTATGTGTAAACCAGGCCTTACAGTTGGCTGTCTATGACTCCTTGAGCCATTCTGACAGCTGAGAATAATTAGAGAGCAGCATAGTCCAGCCATGTACACTAGAACTGTGAGGGTGAATGGCATAGACTTGATATTCCAGTTCTGTGTCAATCCTCTTTCACTGGGGATATCTCCAGTGGCTGGATTCATTAGCTTTACAACCCCTAGGTCGGGCTTCTGAGTTAGTCACTGTAAACAACAAAGGATCTGGCCTTCACAGTTCACTGTCTGATACAGCATAATATAAGCAATATGAAGTAACACTGGTGAAATGTAAAAGAGATCAAACTACTGGGATTGATTCTCCTTTCACATCATTTTATGCTGGCTTCCATAAAGTTGCTTCTGATTTTTACCCGGGTAAGCAAGATCAAAATCAGGCTCTCTACTGTAGAATAACACTTTTGGAATACTAAAACATCAGTGGTTCTAACACATCTGCACACATACCATTTAAATAACCATTCAAACCATTGCTGAAAATAGTTTTAATCCCAAGTTTGCAATGTATTAGTTGTACAGTCAATTTATACATGCATCATAAAATACTCCACAAAGAATTAATGTTGCTTGATTCATAAAAAGGCAAATTGTTTCTAGTGCTACCATTTGAATGACAATCTGTAACAGGAAATGATGAGCAAAATCACACTTTATAAACTGCCTCTCATCACATTACAGAGCAAGTTTCAATCTATTGTTTTGAAATGGGAAAGTGCACTGTAACCCTGCTTGCACCTGGTCTGCTTTCTTAGCCTAGTTTTCAGTTTTGTAACTTGCTGTAAATTATCTAAAAATCTAACATGTGGAAAATGTTAGAATCTTTATTTACCTAATGGGGAAATCTGTCCAATCCTATAGTAATATTTCCTTTAGATGTAAGAAGGTCTTCAACCTGGAAGTCCTCATAGTCAAAATCATATAACTGCTTAGTTCTGAATGATGGCAATTATACCTTTAAATATGTTAGCAGAGCAAGAAATTGTATGTGAATTAGAATTGTATTAACATCAGTTCAATCCACCTACCTGCTATCACATTTAAAATCTTAAAGTTCCAAATCCAACATAACTCATTCCCAGCAAGACACAATGTCTAATTTATGACTCTGCCAATAACGCAGCTTTAATTAATTTTCTTCATTCCATTTCTCTTTCCTCTGCTTCTCAAATCTCATCTGTTTGCACTGCCTAGATTTTAATTAAAAAAAACCTCTCGTCTCTAAGGAGCAATCTGAAGTGGCAAAAATAATCACTTAAAATATTACAGTCATTAAAAAATTGGCTGCGGTCAAAGTAATGCATTGTCAGTTGGCCTACAAACAATATTTTAGTTTCCTTTTAAAGTGCATTTTGTATTTGAATTGTGTACCACCAGCCAGCCTGGGTATCCGGAATGTTCTTCCAGCTGGGTGGGCCGAGTGACAACTCCTTAATGGAGGAAATTGATGACTCTTCTCATGGAAAGGTGAGGCATACTGGGCAGATTTCTTTCCATCTGCCACCAGCCCTTTGCAAGCTGGCATTGCCCAAATGCCCAGTATATTCATTCCACTGTAAGCAACATTGCCAAACATTTAATTGTGAGGCTACAGCTGTCTGAAAGAATCATCAGGGCCATTAGGCCCCAGAGAGATATTACGAAGAGGTGCATCAGTGCTCATCTTTAATAAAAACCTAATTAAATAATGGTAAAGGTGACTGAGAATACTTTAAAAGCACAGAGGTGAAGCCACTAACATTTACATCGGCATATGGGGATCAACCTCAGGAAGATGTTATCCACAACTGAGGCCAAAAATCTGTTACCCTGGGGAATGTAGCACTGATGTTTCCTGTTGATGCTTTCTGAATGGCAAAATTGTATCACTTAGTTACACTGTGTTCTTCTTTTCAAGCAAAAGAAAGCCATACAATCAGGGAAATACGATAATATTTGTTGAGTCACAATTTTTGACATGAACAAATAGGAAAGAAGCCTGATTTTTATGAACCCCAAATTTTAATCCAAATTTGTGTCTCTCCATTCCCCTGCCAGTCTTGTAATGGGTTCCTGCACAATCCCCCAGTTTTACTGATCTCTTATTTTATGAAAGTTTCATATGTCCCTGCAGACCTATGTAAACCAGAGTGTTACTGTACCACACTTATAAAACTGAAATCAAATATTTTTATCTTGAGAGGCAGCATGATCCAGTAACTTGGCCACTGGACTCAAAGTTAGAAGATCTGGGTTCTGTCCTCTGATCTGCTGTGTAACTTCTTTGTGCTTCTGTTTCCACTCCCACCCTTTGTCTATTTAGACTGTAAACTCTTCTGGGCAGGAACTGTCCCTTACTTTGTATTTTTACAGTGCCTAGCACAGTGGGCCCAGATTTCAGCTGAGGCCTCTAGATATTTCTGTAATACAAATCATTTGTAATGAGTACGTTTTTCAAAAGCGTATAAGTGATTTAATAGCCTACATCACTTTTGAAAATAGGACAAAAGAACTTCAGTTCTTTTGAAAATTTTACTCAATATCTCTTTATGCGAATATGTATATGTCACATAGTGTCGCACTAGGGTTAGGAAGAAGGACACAGTGATAGCAAAAATCTGGGGATATTTCTTAAGTTAGGTTCTGAGCCTTGATCCAATCAGGGACAGCTCTGGCTTTTTTGCCGCCCCAGGCAACAACAACAAAAAAAAAAACGGGGCGGCAAAAAACGGCAAAGCAGAAAAAAAAAAAAAACAACCCTGCAGCGCGGCCAGAGCCAGGGGACTCCCTGCACTGCAGATGTGCCCCAGCTAGCAGAGGGGAAGGGGGAGGGAGCGGGAGAGAGAGAAGAGGGGCGGCCAGGGCTTCAGCGGGGCGCTGCCTCGCGGCCCCGACTGCCATGCTGCCTGCCGGGAGGGCTTCACGCCACTCCGGTCGGCTGGGAGGGAAGGACGCGGGCTGCCCTGCCGGGCTTGCTGCAGGGCGCTCCCCTCCTCCACGCCACTGCCCCCTACAGGGTGGCTGGAGCAGAACAAAAAAAAAAGCGGCCGTGCTGCCCTAGGATTGGGCGGAATGCCGCCTTGTACAATCTGCCGCCCCAAGCATGAGCTTGCTCGGCTGGTGCCTGGAACCGGCCCTGGATCCAATCCGTAGTTATACAAAAACAATTATGAGAATAACCACATGTGTTTTTTGTCATTTGCCTCTGAAATCCAACAGATTTGAACAGTCCTAATTGAAACTTTTCTAACCTTCAGAAAATCAATAGGTTTTCCTGGAGAGATCTTCCTAAATTGGGTGAAAGACATTGATATAATATCTAAAAACTGTAACTTATAGAGTAACACAGGATTGATCAAACACAGATTCTTCTCAAAAGCTGGATTCTGAAACCATTCTGTGCTCTTTCCCATAGTCACTATCTTCAAATGATTATCTAATGTCCTCATATTGTGCTTTGGAAGATTTTTTTATTCCTGGATTTGAAACACCCATGGATAATTCAAGTTATAAGCTTTTAGAGGGATGCCTAGTCTATTGATAATATGCCAAAAAGTGGGCTAGTATTTGCTAGACAAACTGATAGTTGTATCCACTCCAAAAATGTGTTGTTCATTTAGATTTTAGCCATTGCATATTGCATTGCCATGTGATACAACATAACACAACTTAACATAATACCACAGCTGCAATTTAAAGGACTGATTTAATGGAGCAACTTACGTACCAAAAAAAAAAAAAAAAAAAAAAATTCTCAGACAAAACCTTGGTTAAACTGGAGTCAATATTGAATACAGGCCAGTAGCTTTAGCACTAAAGCATTACAGGGATGTTGTAATTAACTAAAAATCATGCATAAGAAACTCAGGAAATTCAGAGTTAAGGTTAAACTGAAAAGGAATCCATGTATGTTGAGGTATGAGAATGCACAGCTAAGACACCCAAGCAACCTTAATTTTGCCTTTATGGTATGCAATAGCCATACAGTTGCAATTAGTATGTAATGGGTATTTATAGTACCAGATTAAATTAAATTGATTTTTAAACATATATTCGATTTTTTTCATTTTTCATTTTCTTGGGGCTGCCATCTTCCCTGAGGACAGCATGGCTTCCTTATTGGCAACCATGGAAGGCAAAGGCCACTCTGAAATCCACAATTTTGCTAATGACAGCCCGGTAGCCTCACTTCCATTGAGAACAATAGGAGGTGGCTGGTTTATTAAGAGAGGTAATGGAATTTTCTGTAGAAGAGCATTAAATTGTCAGCCTCTGCTGAAGAAAAACTTTCAGTTATGAAGAATAACAAAAAATGACCATTAATCCTAAAACAAAATTTTCAGAAGTAGCCTAGGCACATAACTTCAGTGAGTTTGAACTATATGGGAATAATTTATTCTATTATTAAGATAATTTGGAAGAAAACTATGGAATGACACAGGTTTTTAATTTCTTAAAGTATCCATTTTCTAAATTAATTTTAACTCATAAACTAAGACATATACTTGTAAATTATCAGAAAATTGATTTTGTACTCAGTGAATGCTATAATTTGGGGGATGATATGGTGTATGCTTCGTATGTGATTGAATCCCTGCTTTAAATGCTAAATTCAACTCAGCCTTAACTATGGAACTGCAATTGGTGCTTCCATAACAACAGAGGAAAATATTCTGATGTCATATGGTCTCTTGAATTACAAATATTATTTAGCAATTTAATCTAATGTTGCATACACATTCAAAAAAGTATAAGTCAAAATGTAACTGAGAACGTTGACTCTTAAATTGATAATTTAGATAAAAGATGTCCAGTATCATAAACGCAAGGCCAAATAAACTTCTGTAAAAAGCAGGTGCAACTCGATTGACATCAGTGGAATTATGCTTTCCCATTATACCAGTTATGGATTTGGCTCATAATACCTTAATTGCTGACATTTTAGTACTTTTCTTTCTTTAATATAAAACCCATTAGAACTAGATTTAAATACTGCAAATAATTACAACCTGACAAGGAATATGTACTTTGGGAATGAGGTGACATAGAATATTAGTTAAAACAGTAACTGTTCACTCCTAGAGGCCTGGATTCAAATCCTATTTTGATCAAAAGAGAAAATGAGTTTCATGGTCTTACTTTAGTCCCCAGAGTATACAGTGAGCCCTATCACAAATGCACACTGTAATTCAGCACAGTCAGCAGTCTGTTAGATGATTGAACAAACTGACATTGTTGGAGGGGATGGTGCAGGTCAGAACGGAAGTGTGTTGGTAGAGTTTTGCTTGATTGAAAATTTAGTTAAGTGTTTTTGTAAGGCTCAAAATGCTATGAATTGAATATAACAGAAACAAAAATGAGCAATACCAAGCACTAAGAGTAATAACTTGAAAGATAAAAGAAAAAGAAAAACTTTACATGTAAATCAGAAATGAAGCACAAACTGAGGATGATTATATAAGGAAAACAAATCTCACAGATAACATGGCAGGTCAGAATGAGGCTCTTGAAGGCTCAGATCAAGACCAAAAATCAGTAAATCAATGGAGTTCACATCTTTCTCTGAACAGAATACACACACGCTGAACTGATTTTCAAAGGTGCTGATTAGCACCCACTGCTTCCATTGTGACTAATAGAAACTATGGGAGTTCAGTGCCTTTAAAAACCAGGCCACGTATATTTAGGTACCCCAGTATGGATTTCTAGGTACCCAACTTTAGACACTCAAGTAGGGATTTTAATGGCATAGGGGTACCTGACTCCTTTAGATTCTGTTAAAAATCCAAGCCTCAATTTTGAACATCTTTGCCACTCCCTTTCATGGGCTTTGGCTTCATTGGTAACTCAAATAACAATAACCCATAAGCCTCAGTTTAAACTTTCTCTCCCGTGTAGCTGTCTCACAGGTGAAAAAGTTGACTACAGCCAAAGTTAACCTGAACAAAGGTCAATTTGAGTTGTGTAGTATATTAACACCTAAAATAAGTATGGAATACACACACACACCCCACAGACACAACATAGCTTTATCTAAAAGTAAAAATATAGTTTTATAGACCTAATTAGATAAGTTATAGCTTTGTGTCCTGTTGAATTTTGCAATGTTTCCACACACAGCTGCAGTACATCACAATATAAATGACTTTTTTTTGACCCTGTAGTCAAAATGACTATTTACTTATCCAGACTACTTTAATGGAAACTCCGCCACACTTACCATAATAAATATTACTGTAGACTGCAGAAGGACATACTAGCCATTAAATGCTAATGTGGTTACATCTGTTTGAGGTAGATTTTAATTGCTGGCTTTCATCAAGTAAGTAATTACAAATGGTATAGTCAGCTATCAAATGAATGCTTGGTTGTAACTTGCCAACTGAGAAATATACTAGATCTATAAATGATGCTCCAGTGTCTATATGCAACTATAGTAGATAATTCTCTCTACTTTAAGTTCTATCTGTTTAGTAAGAGATAAAACAAGACCGTACAAACTTGAAAAGTTGGATCCTGCAGCCTAAGGATTAATTTTCATTCTGTATATTCATTTTCACTATTCCTGAGCATAAAAAAAGAATTTTGTGGCAGATTGAATGACAGATAAATGGCCAGCTTCCTCCCCATTCTGCAAATGGATATACTGAAAATCAAGTAACAAAATAAACAAATGAATTTTACTCTTAAGTCTCAAGTGAGCAATATATGCAAACATAAAAGATATTAAAATAGACGAGCAAAATACATTTCATAACAATGTAGTATATAATAACAATGTAGTACAAGGGATGCTTTTTCAGAGAGGTATGTGTTCAGGTAATAGTTGCTATCAATACATACTTTGTGTCACAACCCAGTGAAAATAATTTTTTTCTTTCAGTTGTAAGTACATTGGGTTGTCCCATATTTAAAGTGTTGTGGTATTTTTTTGACTGTTTCAAGCATTATTGTGTATTTATGGTAGAATTCTTGTTATTTCTATAGTAAACATAGATCATGGCTTATCAGCATTTCTAAATCTCATAATTGCTTTGACCTCTATTTGGGGCTAAATATATTCACAGAAGTTTACTTATTTCAGCTGCTGAAATTCTCTTTATATCTTTATACCATGTTTTGTTCTCTACATGAAGTTGAGTAGTTCTTATTTTGCACTGAATCTGACTGTCTGTCATCCCAACATAAATATAGCAAGAATCTGCATGCCCTTAGACCAAAAAGTCAGTGGGCTAAATTCAGATATGGTTACTTCTCTAGTAATGAAAGCTGCAAGTACTCTACACCTCTGAATATTGGGTCTCTTATTTACAAGCCTAAATATGAATTAAACTGCCTAACTTTAGGTACCCAAGTTTGAAAATCATTGGCAAACTCTCTTCAATTTAAATTTGCTCTCAATTTAAAGTGAAGATGAGCTGTGGAATGCTACAAAGCATCATCATTTTTACTTTGTTCTTATGAAATTATTTAAAAAAATATTGTGCAGTTTTCCATTGCTTTCCACATCCTATATCTTATATAAGTTATGGAATTACCCTGGCACTACCTTGACCTTTTTTCATTCTTATTAGTTTAGTTGGGCATCATACTCATCCCCCTTTACAGACACAGTCACCAGTTATGAAGGGTTTGAGTTAGAGGAGCCAGCATAGATTATACTGAAAAGGTCAATGTGATTTCGCATCCAGCAATAATTCCCAGAGTATGAAATCTCATTATTGTATCTCATTCTTATGAATTGTGATAAGAATGGAAAATTATTCTAATTAACCAATTCTTGTTTCATCCTTCAGTTTTTAATATACCCAAGGCTCTCTTGAAAAGTGTTTTAAACTAATTATTTTAATAACAGAAATTATATGCTACTAAATTCCTTGATCAACTTTCTCACATTTTGAAAATTTACCCGCTTTCATCCAGTCACTAGAAATTGGGAAATTTTAGCCACCAGCAAAACTGGGATTTCAGAAAGAAGAAAAGATATATTGTTTTGCTCTGAATTTTTAATGCAGATGAAAGGCATCTTTCACAGACCAAGAGTATTTTGTAGAAAGGGAATATTAAAAAGATTGGAGAAAGGATGTTCTTTCAGACTGGGATTCAGATCTGTGTTCATTTCATAGCTCTGCTACCTACCAATTTCATGTGTCAACTTGAGCAACTCACTTAATCTCTCTGTGCCTCAGTTCCCATCTGGGAATAATAATGTTTCCTTTTTCTCCCCACCCTTTCCTTCCCCCAGTCTCTTTAGACTGCAAGCTCTTCAGGGCAGAGACTGCTTCCTGCTTTGCGTTTATACAGAGCTCAACCCAGAGGGCCCCCATCTCAGTTCAGCTTGTGTGTGTTACTGTAATAAAAAATAATAATAATAATAGACTCTCAGGAACATGGTGCTGACAGAAAATAATACATTTGATAAACATATGCAATAGTTTTTTCATTCATAAATGTCAAAAGTCCAAAAGTTATGTTATTTAAATCTAATTTATTTATTTAATATCATTAATACTAATAATAATAACAAACCACAATACTCCGTTGGCAAATATTCAGGCAAAGAAGATCTGGAATTTGCCTCAAGACATGTCTCTGAACCTCTAAACAGGCAAAACATCCACCCTAGATTTAATATACTACTAAGTTATTTGAACATAGGAATGTGATTTTTGGTCTGAGATAGATGCAATGTAATGCTTTAAAATTGTTATTGTTATGAAAACAAAGTTATACACTTTACAGAGGACTGAAATTGAAGAAAATAGAAAATATGATCTTGAGAGGCAGTAATAACTGGGAGTTCAAGAAAGATAAAGAAGAATGAACAAACTATTTTTTGTTTTGTTTCAGGTGTCCATGCTAAATAATTTAATGACTTCCTCTGAGCTCTGATTGTATATGAGCAAGACAGCGGTCATTAAAAACAAAAAACATTAAACAACCATCTCTTGCATTTTCCTTTTATCTATAGCATAGCTGTCAATCAGATGGAAACTCCATTTATTTCCATGGAACTGAAGGCAGCGAGTTCAATTTTGCCACAACCCGAGATGTGGATCTTTCCACTGAGAATACCCAGGAGCAGTGGGCAGAGGAGTTTGAGAGCCAGCCTAAAGGGTGAGTGCTTGTTATCTCCAGTGCTATAAGTGTGCATGCAACATTACTCCAGGAGATAAGGAAACTTCAACTGAGAATTGCATTTGCTCTCTGCAGCGTATTTGTAATATGTCTGTTGCTAAAATAAAAAGCAGTAAAAAAATGTTGGTAATTATAGTTTTAGAGATGAAGAAGTCAAGGAGGGTCATTAGGTCCTGTTTAGTTCCAGCTATTTTGTCTCTAGATATCTAAATAGACAAAAGTTGTGTGAATGAACTTCGTAGTGTTACATTAGAAACTTTCAGTGTTGCAATGTTTTCCACTTCTGCCACAAATTAGCATTAAAAATACACAGTTGAACAAAATCAAATCAGTTGAAAAACTCAAATTTCCCTGGGGCATAACATAATCTTGTTATTGTCAGTGTTGGACAAAATGGTCCCCATACTGAGCCATACTCTGGCTGCTCTAGCACAAACCAGTCCTAAATCTTGGGGAAATAGGGAGAATCACTTCTGCATGGCAGGAGGCAGAGGTGTTATAGAGCAGCTGTCACCCCTCCTCTTCGCTGCAGGCATAGGAGGCATGGCCAGGACTTTGCCCTGCCCTAGTAAACCCTGGCAACTGTTATGTTCCCTTGTAGCTAGTGGAGGTTACTGCAGCCCCAGATTTAGGGAGATTAACCTGGTGAAGAGCAGTTTCTGGACTGGTGGAATGGAAAGGGTACTTTGTACTCCTCCTCAGCTGTATTTAAGATTCTATGGCCATAAATGAAGATCTGGCTCAGTATTTTTTCTTTAAATATACAGCTAGTGAGTAAGTGAGTGTTTGGACCTGAAACAGGGTCCACAGGGCCTGTTCCAGTGCCCACGAAGTCAACAGGACTCTTTTCATTGATAACAATGGGCTTTGGATCAAGCCCTTGGTTTTGTAAAGAGTGTAGAGTAGTGGTTACAGATGGGGAATTGGAAGCTTAACATACACAGTCAGATTTTCTAATTTGGCATGGATACTTACATACAAGTGTGTACAGCCAAGTTATACATGAATATCATGAGTCCAAAATGTTCAGAAAATATTTAAAGTCAGACACCCAAATCCATTTTTGGGCATTTGCCATAAATGAATGGCCTGATTGACAGTATTGAGCACCCACAGATCCCATTGACTTCCCAGCCATTAAAATCAACCAATTATTTATGTTACATGTCAAAAATAACTTTGGGTGCCTGACTTTAGACCAATTTCTTTGAACATTCTGGCCTGTGTGCATGAGCATGTTGGGCATGTGTATACACAAATATCTCGTGTGTATATGTGCATTGGGTATTTCTGTGCGTAACAAGTACATGCAGTTATTTGCATACACTTGCACATGCCTAAGTTGAAAATAGATGCCATACTATTTAATGGTAGCAACTGGCCTAAGAGCTTCTTCCCAGCACTCCTAGCAAAACTGCGTCATAATTTAGCCCCAGCTTGGGGAAAATTTAGTTTAACTAGCTATAGGAAAGAATGGTTTTACATTATACAGAATATAAAAATAAAAGAAGTTTAGATAGAAAGACAAAGATTCATCTTGACTTATCCCTCTTGCGCCTCAGTAAATATAACAAGCTGTGATTTTTCTATCCCAACTATCTACCTTTTTTGTTTTGCCAAGCAGCTTTATCTTAGTATCTTTATACTGTCTGTTCCCACATTCTATTAACTCACTATGAGAATAATAATAATAATAATAATAAGCTCCTATATAGCATTTTTCATCAAATGAACTCAAAGTGCTGAGGGATAGCTCAGTGGCTTGAGCATTGGCCTGCTAAACCCAGGGTTGTGAGTTCAATCCTTGAGGGGGCCACTTAGGGGGTCTGGGGCAAAAAATCAGTACTTGGTCCTGCTAGTGAAGGCAGGGGGCTGGACTTGATGACCTTTCAAGATCCCTTCCAGTTCTAGGAGATAGGATAGGATATCTTAATTAATTAAATTAATAAAAAGCAACAGAGGGCCCTGTGGCACCTTTAAGACTAACAGATGTATTGGAGCATAAGCTTTCGTGGGTGAACAAAGTGGGCATTCACCCACGAAAGCTTATGCTTCAATACATCTGTTAGTCTTAAAGGTGCCACAGGACTCTCTGTTGCTTTTTACAGATCCAGACTAACACAGCTACCCCTCTGATACAAAGCAAAGTAAGTATCACATTATCTCCATTGTACAGATAGGGAAACTGAGACATAGTAAAACTACTTATCTTACCTAAGCTTACACATCAAATAACCACTATTAATGAAGGACATAAGTACAACATAATCAGGTGTCCTAACATCCAGTTCTTCTCCAGGCTTTTTCTCTTCATTACAACAACAATTATAATTAATAATAATTAATATTAATAATAAATGTCATTATTAATAGTAAAAAGAGAACAGTCACATCATAAGCAAGCATTATACTCCTCTGTGCATGTAGATCATTTTAAGTGCTCTCTGCTTATACAAGCCTATGGGTACATTAAAAATCAACATCTTTCAAACAGTGACAATTAAGTGGTATCTTTGGTTACCATAGTTTTTCCCAGTTCTTGGGAGGTAGCTTTGGCCACTGTGGTAAATATTAACTTAACACCATTGTGGCTGTCTTCACTTCAGCTCTGTGTTGTATCTCCCTCTCTGTGTCTCTCATATAATTTGAATCCATTTACTGAGCATTTGTCCTGACTGTTCGGCCTCCCCAAATGCATTTTCTTAATAATGAACATCAATTTCCCAACATCTGGCCATTTTTTCAACCTATTCAAATTGTTCTGTAATCTCACTAAATCCTGGGTTCACCCCTTCCTGCCTTTTTATTATTTGCAAAAGTGGACTCCATGCAGCCATTCCCAATGGCACTTTGCAGAGTGAAGCCATGAAATGGGACAAAAGAGATAAATTCTGGGTAAAAAGCAAAACAAACCAAAACAAATTGGATGTGCTTAGTAAAATGACTTTTTCTGTTTAAAAAAAGTGAGGATTATATTATTTACTGCAGCCCCAGGGTAGCTGTAAAAGAGAGTGATAATTTATGTCATTTCTTCTGAACACTGGTTTCAACTTATAAGACACGTAATTTCATTAGCAGCTACCAAATCACATGCTGCTTATGCTGTGTCTGAGATAAAGATCATCGTGTAAGTAATATATGCAAATATGTTATGTGAACTCTTGAGCTTACTTTTGAGTTTAGGGAAAAAAAAAAAAAAAAAGGTAAACTTATTCCCAGTCTAAATAACTAACTCTTGATCTGTTTTGTCTTGTGCTCTTTGCTGTTATCCTTTTCATTTCAGAAAAAGGTTTTATACAACAACAAAACATGAGTATGTGTGGGAAGGGTTGCTAAGTGAACCATATGTCTGATGCCCTTTTGGCCTTTATTTTCTTCTTCTTTCAGAGAACAGGAAAATGATGGCTTGTAGTGCACATCTGTTTTTTTTTCTGTAGTTAGTACTTACTAGGCCATATTCTTAGCTGGTGTAAATCAGCATAGGTCCATTTAAGTCAATTGTTTTGATATGGATGCCATCTTAAGTAGAAAAAGTGCCTAATTTTCAAACATATTTAGAAGTGACTTACAATAAAAAAAAATACAGCAGGGAGTACAAATATAGAAATAAAATGCTGTTCACTATGTGCTAGTATTACTCTGAGCCAGGGACTATGGGTCTTGAACCATTATCTAGATGGCTCTTAGGAGCCAGTAAGTGCCAACCTGCCCACAAGCACCAGAACAAGAAGTTTGACTCCAGCAAAGGATTCCAGTCCTGAGATCTGACTGGTGGAACTCTGGTTCTCTGCTGCCAGTGAATATAAGATTTAGCAGTTTGTGTCTTGTAATAAACACAAACAGCAAAATAACAGTTTTGATTTTAAATTAGCAGACTTAGTTAAGGGGCTTTCTGGTATATGTAACCACGGAGCAATGGCATTCACGTGTCAAAACTATTGGGAAATGTATTGAAGCAAATAGCTTATGCTAGCAGTTGGACCACTAATTATGGTCCCCCAAAATAGCAAACATGGGCAAAAGGCTGAGACCTAATCCAATATGGTTCTGGATGTGTGGGAATATAAGGGGAAAGGGTTGTAAAAGATTCTGACCAACCCTATTTGGGTTATCGGGATGACAGGAGAGTGGAAATCTTATTATTGCTATTTACAGTGCTTCTCCATATCCTGCTCTTTCCATCTTCACTTCTGATAGTCTCCCTAAAATTGTATGTGCAATGCTAAAGGTTGTTTTGCTATATTTATATTGCTTTTCTATGGTTGCAGTTATATTTGTTTGTATGTGGGTACTAAATGAAGTCTTCATGTCTCTATAAATGTGACTCACCAATCTGATTTCCTATAAAAAATTCCAAGTAGCTGCCTAAGTAAAAACAAAACAAAAACCCTATTGTTAATGACTTGTGAATTTTGCACCCTAAATACCATTTTAATATTATGATTTTCCTTAGTGCTGCTACTTTGGAAGAATGTGTCTTTTGATTCCTTAAAAATACTTCAGTTAAAAATTCATCCACCAAAGTGTCTGAAGTTACACAAGGAAGAATATGACCCATTAACTTCCTATTAGTTTTCTACTTCTAATGAAATTCTGTATTCAGAAAAGTGTTCATTTTGGTAGGAAGTTTCATTAAGGGATCATAATCTTTAATATACAGGATTTTAAGGCTTCTTTTATTATGTAATCAGTAAAAGTATTAAGTATCAATTTTGCAGTTCCTTGGGATAAGAAATTTCATACATATCACTGAGGACATATTAACTGCATAATTTCCCCACAAATTACCTTGATTTCCTGACACATTCTGAATATGTTCAAAACTAATTATTCAAGGTGGAATAAAAAGAGCTCTCATACATGCAATTTTCCATGGCTTCCAAATGCAAAGTCCTAGAGATATACTGTATAGAGTCTACTTAATCAGGATTGCTATTTTATTGTGATGCCTCACAGGAAACCCATTTAGCTGAATGACAGTGAATGGTAATGACTGATGTTTAATGGGAACAGTATTAGTAAGAATTTTGCTTAATGGGGATTTTGCAGTGTTAAGGATGTTTAACCAGGAATCCAGTTGTATGTAATTTTCAACTTCAGTCCTTTAATTAGTAAGCTGCTATACAAAGATTAAAAGAAAAAAGAAATACAAAATATAGGGAGTGTCGCATGGTAGGTGCGCCCCGTCACCGGGTGTCTGGTCACAAGAGAGGGAAGAGGCTGTACTGCAGCTGATTAGGTCCTATGCGGAAGACCCTACTGTGGAACTTGGTATTAAGGCCTAGTGGCTGGAGTCAGCAGAGCGGCCCTTCCACTCAGGGCAGTGTGGCCTAATGGACGGAATCAATACCGAAGCCCCTTACAGTCAGGGTTGCATGGCCAGAGTTGGTAAAGCAATGGCCAGAGTTGATAAAGCAACCCTCACTGTAAGGGCAGGGTGGCCTAATGGTAAGAATCAATATACGAGCCCCCTACGATCAGGGTAGTGTAGCTTAATGGTCCTAGTCAGTACAAAAGCCCCTCTCAGTCAGGGCAGTGAGGCCTAATGGCCAGAGGCAATAAAATTGCACCACTCTGTGGAGTTGCATGGCCTATTGGCCCATTGGGGAAGTAGGGTGCCACTCAGAGGGGCGTGGCACCCCAAGTAGGGGGACTTGGGCCTCCCAGTTACTCTGAGCCCCAGCCCAGGGCCCTGGTGGTGGTGGGATTACTCAACACCGAGTCAGCGGAGATCCTTCAAAAACACACTGACTGGTTCTCTGGTTCATCCACCGGAGCAAAGGCTAAGTCCCTGGGCTGCTTCCTACCCTGTCTTCACCGGCGATGGGCCATTGTTCCCACAGGTCTCAGGGGTCTTCAGGCTGTGTAGCACCTGATGGCGCAGCCTCCTCTCTGGGTTGGTCAGGCCGCCTGGAATCCATATGGGGCTCGGCAGGCCTTGCTTCTGGGGTCAGGTCCTGTAGCAGCTCCTTGGAGACAGCCTGCAGTCTGTGTCCTCTCCCTTCAGAAGCCTGCCCAGATTGAGCTTGACTGCTTCCTTTTATATCTTGCCTTCAGGCTGAGCATGCCCAGCAGAGACAAAGGGGTGTGGCTTCCTCAGTCCACAATGCACAGTTAACCCCTGCAGAGCCAGGGCGGGGTAGGTGTACCCCATCACACACCCTACCCCTCAAGATAGTACTTGGTGGGGGTCTTTCCCCATTGTCCTTCCCTCCCGCCTGGGAGAAAGAGTCTGTGTTAGGGTGGGCCCTACCTGGACGGTGCGACACACTGGGAGAATCCTGTCGAGACTTGGGGGACCTTGGGGGACCTCATGCACCGCAAACAGCAGTGAGGGGAGTAGTTTGTCCCAATTTGTGGGTTGTCATCCACGAACTTCCTGAGCATGGTCTTCAGGGTTCTGTTAAATTTTTCCACTAGGCCATCAATCTGTGGATGGTATACTGATGTCTTGAGGGCATATGTTTAATAGACGACACAATTCAACCATCAATTTGTAAGAGACGTTCGTTCCATGGTCAGTCATTATTTCCCTGGGTAGCCCGACCCTGGCAAAAATGTTCAGAAGCTCTGCGGCTATGGCAGGAGCTGTTATGGTCTGTAGCAGGATGGCCTCCGGGTAGCGGGTTGCGTAGTCGACTATCACTAGGATATACTGGAACCCGGCACTCTTCTCTAAGGGTCCCACTAGATCTAGGCTGATCTGTTTGAAGGGTACTCTCACTACCGGGAGTGGAATCAGAGGCGCCCACTGTATCCCCTTTGGGCCTGTGTGCTGACATTCTGGGCACGAAGTTCCGCACTTCCTGGTGTATGCCAGGCCAGAAGAACCTCAGTGAGACACGTTGCAGGGTCTTCTCTCATCCCATGTGGCCAGCCCAGGGCACCGCTTGGGCCAATCGTAACAACTCTCAATGGAACTTCTTGGGAACCAGCAGTTGGCAGAGTTCCTCTCCGGTCTGCAGAACTTGGGACACCCAATAGAGGCAATCATTGTGGATCTCAAAGTGTGGTCCCTGGGGTCGTCTTAGGCCGATGCCCACCTGGTCTCCCACCTCCTGAACTTGTTCCCAGGCTCAGTTCAAGGTCAGGTCTTCCCTCTGTTCCTGAAGGAAATCCCCATCTAGCTCCAGCCACTCTTGGTTGACTTGCTCCGTTGTCTAGGGCTCCGTAGGGCCCGGTGTGGGGTTTTTAGTCTGGCTGGAGAGACCCTCATCCAGGTCATCCTGCCACCCTTGGCCCAGGAACTCCTTCCTTATAGACCCTGACTTCGCCCGCTCCAAAGTCCAGTTCCCCCCATGCTCGCAGGATTTCACTGAACCAAGGCCAAGCACATCCTAAGACCCCCACGTACACCAAAGTCGGAGCTAAACCCACCCAACACTCTTCCTTGTGTTGGCCTATCTCCAGGCATACCTTGGTGGTGCGATATGGCTGCACCTCCCCATGGATGCATATATATCGGTGCCGCCTCTAGATCTGGGGAGTCCACCAGGCTGGCCTGGACCAGTATCTGGTTGCAGCCTGAGTCAATGAGGGCCATCACCGGGGTACCATCCACCTGCCCAGCCACTAGGAGTTTGGTTGGGTGCTTTTTCTGGCCTGGTGGTCTGTTGTCCACACCTGACCATAGTCACAGTCTGTAAATGGAGAGTCCCGCCAAAAGTGCCTCTCTTGTCCACACTCATAGCAATGCCCTTTGGGGACTTGTGCTGTGTCCTGGAGTTCCCGACGTGCCTGGAGAAGTTCCATCACCCCACAGGTTTAAGTGTACGGCCCAGCTCCCGCCGGTGATCCATGGGGCCCCACTAAGCTGGGTTTACTGTGAGGTCTCCTCATTTCAGGTCTTGGTTGCCGAGCCTCAGGGTTCCGGCTTCACCCTGCCGGTCCTTCTGGTTTGGGGGGTTGACGTTCGGGTCCTTCAGTGGCCAGGTAATCCTCCATCAAAGAGACGGCTTCAATCAGGGCCATTAGGTGGTGGCGTTGTACCCACTCCTTTGCCCCCGCCGGGAGGATCTGTGTGAATTGTTCCAACGCTATGGGCTCCGCCACCTGGGGCCTGGTGGCGGAATTCTCCAGATTCAACCATCTCCAGCAATAGTCCGCAAGCGTTGGGCCACAGCTCGTGGTCAAGCTCCCGGAGGCTACCGATCTTTGCAGAACCACTGTTGGAAGGTCTCCAGGCTAATACTGGTATGGTCTAATATGGCGGCTTTCACACGGGAGTAATCCAAGGCCCCACGAGGAGCCAGGTTGCGGTAGGCGATTTGCGCCTGGCTAGTCAAACAGGGGGCCAGTAGGGTGGCCCAGTCTTCAGGAGGCCAACAGACATCTGTAGAGATCCGTTCAAAAGTAACAAGGAAAGCCTCGGGATCATCACCAGGCCCCATCTTGGTGAGACACATGGGTAGTCCCACCAGGGTATTCCCTGGCCCTACCCTTGCGGGGACAGACCTCGACGGTCCTGCCAGCTGTAGCCATGTCGCCACCTGTTGGACTAGGCATTCCTGCTGGGTCTGGTGCTGGGCTGCCAACTCTTGCAGCAGCTGCTGTTGTTGCTCCTGATGCTGGGTCATATGGAGCTGGTGCTGACTGGCGATCTGCTGCATCAGCTGTGCCATAAAGTAACCCTCACTGTCAGGGCAAGGTGGCCTAATGGCCAGAGTCAGTATAAGAACAGTCAGGGTAGTGTGGCCTAATGGCCAGAGTCAATACAAGAACCCCCTACAGTCAGGGCAGTGTGTCCTAATGGCCAGAGTCAATACAAGGACCCGCTAAAGTCAGGGCAGTGAGGCCTAATGGCCAGAGGCAATAAAGTCTCACTCCTCAGTGGGGTTGCATGGCCTATTGATCCATTGGGGAAGTAGCGCACCACTCCTCCGAGCTCCAGCCCAATGTTCTAGCAGTGATGGGATTACTCACCACTGAGTCAATAGGGATCCTTCCAAAACTGACTGGTTCTATAGTTCATCCACAGGAGCAAAGGCTAAGTCCCCTGGGCTGCTTCCTACCCTGTCTTTACCAGCGATGGGCCACTGTTCCCATGGGTCTCTGGGGTCTTCAGGCGGCATAGCTCCTGATGGTGTGGCCTCCTCTTTGGGTTGGTCAGGCCGCCTGGAATCCATCTGGGGTTTGGCAGGCCTTGCTTCTGGGGTTGGGTTCTGTAGCAGCTCCCTGAAGAGAGACTGCAATCTGCGTCCTCTCCCTTCAGAAGCCTGCCCAGACTGAGCTTGGCTACTTCCTTTTATATCTTGCCTTCATAGAATCATAGAATATCAGAGTTGGAAGGGACCTCAAGAGGTCATCTAGTCCAACCCCCTGCTCAAAGCAGGACCAATTCCCAGCTTAATCATCCCAGCCAGGGCTTTGTCAAGCCGGGCCTTAAAAACCTCCAAGGAAGGAGACTCGACCACCTCCCTAGGTAACGCATTCCAGTGTTTCACCACCCTCCTAGTGAAATAGTTTTTCCTGATATCCAACCTGGACCTCCCCCACTGCAACTTGAGACCATTGCTCCTTGTTCTGTTGTCTGCCACCACTGAGAACAGCCGAGCTCCATCCTCTTTGGAACCCCCCTTCAGGTAGTTGAAGGCTGCTATCAAATCCCCCCTCATTCTTCTCTTCTGGAGACTAAACAATCCCAGTTCCCTCAGCCTCTCCTCATAAGTCATGTGCTCCAGACCCCTAATCATTTTTGTTGCCCTCCGCTGGACTCTTTCCAATTTTTCCACATCCTTCTTGTAATGTGGGGCCCAAAACTGGACACAGTATTCCAGATGAGGCCTCACCAATGTCGAATAAAGGGGAACGATCACGTCCCTCGATCTGCTGGCAATGCCCCTACTTATACAGCCCAAAATGCCGTTAGCCTTCTTGGCAACAAGAGCAAACTGTTGACTCATATCCAGCTTCTCGTCCACTGTGACCCCTAGGTCCTTTTCTGCAGAACTGCTACCTAGCCATTCGGTCCCTAGTCTGTAGCAGTGCATGGGATTCTTCCGTCCTAAGTGCAGGACTCTGCACTTGTCCTTGTTGAACCTCATCAGGTTTTTTTTGGCCCAATCTTCTAATTTGTCTAGGTCCCTCTGTATCCGATCCCTACCCTCTAGTGTATCTACCACGCCTCCTAGTTTAGTGTCATCTGCAAACTTGCTGAGAGTGCAGTCCACACCATCCTCCAGATCATTAATAAAGATATTAAACAAAACCGGCCCCAGGACCGACCCTTGGGGCACTCCGCTTGAAACCGGCTGCCAACTAGACATGGAGCCATTGATCACTACCCGTTGAGCCCGACGATCTAGCCAGCTTTCTATCCACCTTACAGTCCATTCATCCAGCCCATACGTCTTTAACTTGGCGGCAAGAATACTGTGGGAGACCGTATCAAAAGCTTTGCTAAAGTCAAGGAATAACACATCCACTGCTTTCCCCTCATCCACAGAGCCAGTTATCTCATCATAGAAGGCAATTAGGTTAGTCAGGCACGACTTCCCCTTCGTGAATCCATGCTGACTCTTCCTGATCACTTTCCTCTCCTCTAAATGTTTCATAATTGATTCCTTGAGGACCTGCTCCATGATTTTTCCAGGGACTGAGGTGAGGCTGACTGGCCTGTAGTTCCCCGGATCCTCCTCCTTCCCTTTTTTAAAGATGGGCACTACATTAGCCTTTTTCCAGTCATCTGGGACCTCCCCCGATCGCCATGAGTTTTCAAAAATAATGGCTAATGGCTCTGCAATCTCACCTGCCAACTCCTTTAGCACCCTCGGATGCAGCGCATCCGGCCCCATGGACTTGTGCACGTCCAGTTTTTCTAAATAGTCCCGAACCACTTCTTTCTCCACAGAGGGTTGGTCACCTTCTCCCCATGCTGTACTGCCCAGTGCAGCAGTCTGGGAGCTGACCTTGTTCGTGAAGACAGAGGCAAAAAAATCATTGAGTACATTAGCTTTTTCCACATCCTCGGTCACTAGGTTGCCTCCCTCATTCAGTAAGGGGCCCACACTTTCCTTGATTTTCTTCTTGTTGCTAACATACCTGAAGAAACCCTTCTTGTTACTCTTAACATCTCTTGCTAACTGCAACTCCAAGTGTGATTTGGCCTTCCTGATTTCACTCCTGCACGCCTGAGCAATATTTTTATACTCCTCCCTGGTCATTTGTCCAATCTTCCACTTCTTGTAAGCTTCTTTTTTGCGTTTAAGATCAGCAAGGATTTCACTGTTTAGCCAAGCTGGTCGCCTGCCATATTTACTATTCTTTCTACACATCGGGATGGTTTGTTTCTGCAACCACAATAAGGATTCTTTAAAATACAGCCAGCTCTCCTGGACCCCTTTGCCCTTCATGTTATTCTCCCAGGGGATCCTGCCCATCTGTTCCCTGAGGGAGTCAAAGTCTGCTTTTCTGAAGTCCAGGGTCCGTATTCTGCTGCTCTCCTTTCTTCCTTGTGTCAGGCTGAGCATGCCCAGCAAAGGCAAAGGGGTGTGGCTTCCTCAGCCTGCAATGCACAGTTAATCCCTGCAGAGCCAGGGTGGGGTAGGTGCACTCTGTCACAGGGAGAAATTTACTCCACCCTGTATAAAGCCGTTGGATTCATAGATTCCAAGCCCAGAAGGGACCACTTGGATAATATAGTCCAACCTTCTGTATAACACAAACCATAGAACTTCCCCAAAAGAATTCCGAGAGTATATCTTTTAGAAAGACATCCAATTTGATTTTAAAATTGCCAGTGATAGAGAATACACCATGACCCTTGGTAAATTGTTTCAATGGTTAATTACCCAGACTGTTAAAACTTTACGCCTTATTTCTAGTCTGAATTTGTTTAGCTTCAACTTCCAGCCATTGGGTTATACCAGGGGGTATACCTTTCAGAAGTGGTGTGCCGAGGCTTCATTTATTCACTCTAATTTAAGGTTTCGCGTGCCAGTAATACATTTTAACATTTTTAGAAGGGCTCTTTCTATAAGTCTATAATATAGAACTAAACTACTATTGTTTGTAAAGTAAATAAGGTTTTTAAAATGTTTAAAAAGCTTCATTTAAAATTAAATTAAAATGCAGAGCCCCCCGAACCAGTGGCCAGGACCAAGGCAGTGTGAGTGCCACTGAAAATCAGCTCACGTGCCGCCTTTGGCACGCGTGCTATAGGTTGCCTACTCCTGGGTTATACTTTTTTCTGCTAGATTGAAGAGCCCATTACCAAATATTTGTTCCCCATATATGCACTTACAAACTGTGGTCAAGTCACCTCTTGCCCCCTTTTTTTAAGCTAAATAGATTGAGTGCCTTGACACTATCACTGTAAGGAATGTTTTCTAATCCTTTAATCACTCTCATGGCTCTTCTCTGAATCCTCTCCAGTTTATCAGCATCCTTCTTAAATTGTGGACACGAGAACTGGACACCGTACTCCAGCAGTGGTTGCACAACTGACAAATACAACAGTGAAATAATATCTCTATTCCGACTCAAGATTCACTTGTTTACTCATCCAAGGTTTGCATTAGATTGTGAAATCAAGCACTGAAAGGTTGGGAAATGCCAGATTTACAGTTTCATGCAAAATTTTGGATGCATAAGGAGGCATAATTAATCTGTGCAATCAATGAGGTAGTGATCGAGTTTTACTATTGTCTTTAATGGGAGCAAAGTAAGGCCAATGCTCAGTACTTCTGAAAATTCCTCAAAGTGTATTTACAATAACCTAAGTTTATAGTAGAATTAATCTTCTCATTCAGATTGTTATCCCATTTCTCTTTTATAACACAGATTAGAGACTCAATCCTGCAACTGGATCCCTGTGAGCAGACTGTTACAGAGACCTGTTTACTTCCCACAAAGATCTACTTGCAGGACTGGGTCTTATGTTTTCATCTGACATAAAGTGTAAACATTTAGATTGATAAACCATCTTACCATTTTTGCACAACATTTATCATTCATCAGTGAAAGAAGAATGACTATAGACTGATTTGGGGGATAAATGTATCCCAAAATTACGTTTAACAAAGATTTTCTACGTTTATAATATGATAATAGATGCAGTTAATCCCATTCCTTCTCTATTTATCATTTCAGAGAGAATTTGGACTTATTTTTACAAAAATGCCAGAGTCATTTTACATTCTTAAACTTTCTGTTTTTCATTTTGAATGTTCCCTAAAAGGAAGTTATCCCTAGAAACAGCCATGATCTGCATCATTCATGACCCCAAGTTGTTTTGTGGGTCAGTAAAGAGAGTGTTTTAATTGGGCTAAATGGAGCATATAAAAAGACCAATGAACCATTGTGAGATTTCTTTGTATAAATCAAAACAGGCTCAACTGTTTAATTCTGCAATTGTCTTGGTCCCCAAAGACCCATCTTCAAAAATGGTAACTATTTTTTATCATATCACGTGTTATTTTTTTAAACGTCTGAACCACAAAAGTTCTTTCATCAGAATTAGATGTACATCAAACAAAAATGCTTTGCTACAGAATGTTTAAATTTATTGAAATGTAAACTAACCATACTTTTGCAGCCAAACAGATTAAATTCTTATGGAGCTCTTTGTTCTTCAGATGACACATTTATGTTTGTACCATAAAAGTATTTCAATAAATGTTAATTTGGTAGATTTTCAAATATTTCTTTGTAATCTACTATAAGATATAAAGTGGGATTTTCAAATACCCTCAGTATAGGCCTAACTCTGAGGCCATTGAAGTTAATGTTTGAACTCCAATTGACTTAAGTGGTAGCAGCACTGAGCACTTAAAAAAAATCACACCTGTACATTTGGAAATAGTTTGAGGGGTTAAAAAAAAGTATCAAATATAAACAAGATCAGCAATTGCAGTGGGGGTTACTGACAATTGTTTATTACTGGAAAGAAACAGTACTGAGAAATTAGAAAAGGAGACCTTAAGTAGTTGTTAGGTTCTGTTCACTCACTTCTCATTGCTAGAGCTGAGCAGGAAATGGTTTTCCCATCCTGTGAGTGTTTCTGAAATTCTGAATTATTTTGCCATCACAAATCACAATGAAAATTTTCACAAATCAATCATTCAAAGATCTTTTCAGATAGGGCCAACCAAGCATTTCATTTTGATCATTTTCAAACATTCCATCTTATTTTGACCTATTTTATGTTTAAAACTTTTTTTAGTATAAATTAACTAAAACTTTGAAATGAAAAGTAATTTCAAATTGAAAAATGAAAGTTTTCATTTCTAAAATGTCAAAACAGGATTTTTACTAACCTGTTTTTCAGTCAGGAGATTTGGAAACCAACCCTTGCCTGTGAACAGTTTTAATTTCAACAAACACCATTTTCTGATGAAAATGTTTCCTTGGAAAATTCCCGACCAACTATATTCACTGCCACTAGCTGGAGAAACAAAAACATGTTTTCTATGAAATGTGAGAAAAAGAGGGATCAGATTAAATTTTTTGAGAAGCATAGTATCTCTTTTTTTCTCTATTCAAGCACTGAATTAAAACTTACTCAAAAATGTTCAAATGCTACTCAAAAAGTTAAATAGAGGGCATGTTCAATGACTGCATAGTAGATATGATCAATGCAGTCTGCCTTTTAAAGTTTCAGTGATGTGTAAATGTCTTCTAAATTAACCAAAATGAAAATACAACGGAGGTTGCATTTATATTACATGTTATTTATTTATATAACACCAAAAATGAGAAAGGGTAATATTCAACAGCCAAAATAAATATCTCAACAACTTAAATAACTTTGTACAATTCTGCCAATTATTGTATTTTAAATAATATAATCTACAACTTTGCTGACATACATTAATTGTATGCTATTTAAGTTGACTGAATTTAGGGAACTGTTATTTTGTGGTGACTAGCATGTTTGAACAAACTGCTTTTCATTATACCACATGAGGTTTGAAGAAGTTTTTCTTTATAAAATAAACTGTTAGAAACATACAGGCTTACCCCTACCAGGTATCTGACTCTCAACACATTGTTGATGTATTTAGATGGGACATATCTGGAGCTGTCATTGGTACTGAATGTGGAACACTGGAGTCAGGTTCATCTATGCTATTCCTCAGAGATGGAGAGAGAAAACTATGTACTCCATATATGGACACTACAGGTTATGGGAACCTGAGATTTTACTTCAGCATGGGTGAGTATGTACTTTTAACATATTTGGGACATGCAAAACATATCAGACTCTAATTTGAGAATAAATTTGAAATCCTACAATCTGAACCTAAAGATGCTAAATATCTTCTAAAGATGATAGTTTTGAGTCACTCCACCTCTACACTAGTGTGACTTCATTGATTTCAATAGAGTCACACCAGTGTGAGAGGAGAGTAACACAGTGGAGAATCAGGCCCAATTTGTTCTGTCTGAAATGGGAGTTGTCTCCAGGTGGGAGCTGTTGTGTTAATTTTAGAAAGAGAAAATGGGGTCCATAGAGTCATAGGTGTTAACATAACTCAGTCACTGTCCAGCATTAAACAGTTTTAAACAAGGTTCAGGGTTTGGTATACAGAGACCTCAGCCTGCTTAATACCATGGCAAAAAAAATTCCTTTTAATCTTTTATTAAAAATACAGAAAAGAAGGAAAAACAGTTAATGCAATTGAAATGTAAAGTATTAAATAAGGCTTTCATTTTAACAAATCCCTTGTTCTCTTTTCCTGTAGCTGGAGAGAGTCTTTACCAGGAATAAAGCCCATGTTTGACAGTCTCTTAGGTGGCAATAACTGTCCTTTTGGGGAAAAGTGAAGTTAGCTGAGATAGGCTGAAGCTGTTGTTGTTGCTTTGTTATTAATCCCATTTTCTAGAAGACAAAACAAGACAAACACGCATGAATGGGAAAGGAAAGAACAGCAAAGATAAAAATGCAACTTTTTCTGTCTCTGATGTTGACTTTCACTTACAACCTCACTGCTGGAAAAATACAGGCCCAGCACATGGTCTTATCAGCCACTCTGAGACCTGGCAAATATATATCGGCCTGTTTAGGGCATTGCTTTAAGCTGCTTCTTTCTGGTCCCGGGTTTACAACAGTGTTGCAAAATATATAATCCTGGCCAGCTGAGCCAGACTCTGCTTAGACAGAAGGCAAAAGAAGAGGAATAAGAAAGATAAGAAATAAGGTGGGGAAGGAAAAGGACACATGAGATGGGGGAGAATAGAGCTTCACATCCTAGATGACATTTGGGATTCAGCCACAGCTGGTGGAGGTGACAATGTCATCTGGGTCCCTCTCTCTGGCTTGGTCTCATTAGGACAGGATCAGAATGAAAAAGACCCAGGTTCCCAGGAAACATTGGGGTGGCAGCCATAATTGTGAATCTCCTGCAGTCACCAATTTTTCTCACAAAGTCTGTTTCTTTAAAAAAACCCAAAAGGGAGTGATGGGCGGAATAGGCCATCCTCTCATTATTTTGTTCATCACTCTCGCCTAACTCGCCACATTTAATCCATTGATTTCTGATTCCACATCTGCATTGTTGCCACATATGATCTCAACACAGTGCTTCAGTTATATCGGTAACACCTTTTTGTTTAGACTAACTCAGTCATTCTGTATTTCACTTTTAATAATTTTTTACAAACAACCTTATGTAATATTCTGGGTTGGACTTCTGTTACCTTTTTCACATCAAAGTTTGCAAACATTTGTTATTCCAGGTAACCTAACAATATTACAAACTTCCATCCACTTTCCCACAGTTAGGCTCACAGCTGAGGAAGGCCTTCTAGGCCTCAATTATTACAACAGACCATGTCTCTGTTAACTAACCCACAAAATGGTTTCTGCTCCTGAGCTACTAAGCCATCACCAGACACATGAATAGCTACCACAATAATAGCTACCACAATAATATCTTCCCTGAGGGTGAAATTCAACCCCAGAGCACAAGGTACACACAAGAACTCCACAATACTGAAAAACTATATTAAATACTTAAGTAGTGCTGAGGATTATGTGCAGGCCTTTCACAATGGGATGAATTTCACCCTGAATGGTTTTCTTGGGGGGCAAAAGTAAACTAGCAAGAATAAAAGATGAAGTAAAGCAGGAAGTTTCCTCTCCAAATAAGAAGGCTGTTGTTAGTACAAATGTATTAGGCATTCGCTCTCACAAATCCAAATTCATACAAATGTTTGTTGGGTGTGGGGAAATCATCCAATATTTTGTTGTATTTTTCCAGGAATTTAATGTGTACATGTATAAATAAAGGAATTTCCACATGAAATTTATTCTCTCAACACAGTATTTAGTTTTTAGAAAATAGGGAAGAAAATAATGGGATGATAAAGGAGGAAGCATGGATTAAATTAGTGACCTTCCAAAGCCACCTTTTGAGTCAACAAGAAAAAACCCCTTAATTCATTGATTTAAAGTCCTGCTGTAGTTTCTCTGAATTGTCACGCATCTCCCCTGTGTTATATGATTTACCAATAAAGCACAGGAAAGGGAGGTTGCCTTATTTCCAGGTCTTCCAGGCATTACAACACCTGCAAGAGAAACAGGAAAGAAACTTTGTCAACCTTCTGAACTTACAGGAGAGGCTGTCAGTTCAGCAAGAGTGGTGGAGAAATTGGGTGATCGCATTGAAAACATAAGCTATGCCTGTTTGTAGCTAAATGCATAATAGTGTAAATATTCAGGGATACAAATAAAGCCTCACAGAAGCGAGTAGAGCTTTCATAGTCCAATGTAAGTCACAACAAAGATGTAAGCCTTATAAGGCTTTTCAGAACACCCTTTGTTTATTCCACCCCTATAACTGGCCATCTTTGCTTGACAAAGCAATTGAAGTGTTTTATATCTGAAATCTTACAGACTATTTAAAAGAGTTTCCTCATCCTGTTTTTTAAACCAACCTGCAATGTCAGCCTGATACAGGAAAGCGTGAAACTTCCTTTTTTCAGTTACAGATACCTTGTTTTAATATTCATTATCCAGGATACCAAATGGAGCTATGCCAATAAAATATACTACCATTAGCGTCCATGTTGTTTAAAGCCATTCTATCTCTATTGCAGCATTTAAAGAATACGTCCAGCTCAGATTTGCCTCCACCAGGGCCGGCTCCAGGCACCAGCCGACCAACCACGTGCTTGTAGCGGTACCTTAGAAGGGGCGGCCAACGTTGGGAGGGGCGGGGGGCGCTCGCGGTGTTTTTGTTTTTTGTTCAGCGGGGCGGCACTCGAGGGGGTTTGTTTCGGTCGGGTAGCATGGGGGGTGTTTGTTTCAGCGGCACGCTGGGGGGGGGAGTCAGGGGCTTCGGCGGCACAGCCCGGCGCTCGGTTGGGCGGCGCGGCGCTCCGGGGGTTTGGCCAGCCTTGCGAGGCGCTCGGGGCGGGGGTTTGGGCGGCCCGGCCTGGCCCAGCCTGGCGCTCGGGAGGAGGCAGGGGTTTGACTGGCCCGGCGAGGTGCTCCGGGGGTTTGGGTGGCCTGGTGCAACGCTCGGGGCAGGGGTTTGGGTGGCGCGGTGCTCCGGGGGTTTCAGCAGCACGGCGCTCGGGGGGCGGGCAGGGGTTTGGGTGGCAAGGCGCGGCGCACAGGGGTTTGGGTGGCCCAGCGCGGCGCTCGGGGGGTGGGGGGTTGAGCGGCCCGGCACTCCGAGGGTTTGGGCGGCCTGGGCCAGTGCTCGGGGGGGTTGGGCAGCCTGGCACTCCAGGGGTTTGGCCAGCCCAGCGAGGCACACCGTGGCGGTCAGGGGGAGGGCGGGGTTTGGCCAGCGCGGTGCTCAGGGGGTTTGGGCGGCCCGGCGCAGCGCTCCGGGAGTTTGGACGGCCTGGCAAGGTGCTCGGGGGGAGGCGGGGGGTTGGGAGGCCCGGCGAGGTGCTCCGGGGGTTTCAGTGGCCCCGCGGGGTGCGGCACTGGGGAGGCGGGGGTCGGTGGTGCTGGGGCGGGGCGTTACCGCGGGGCGGTGGTCGTCTTTTTTGCCTGGGGCGGCAAAACAGTTAGAGCCGGCCCTGGCCTCCACAGCTGCTACCACATGAAAGCTTTACAAGTCTCTTGAGCTCTACAGATATGGAGATGCTGCCCCAGCTGAAACCCTGTTCCTTTGCAGGGGGGAAAAACAAGTCACAATCTCTACCCTGTCTAACTCCCTTTGAGCCCATGTAAATGACATTAGGGAACAGGGGCACACTGAGCAAGATGCACTGTGCATTTCCCCAAGCAAATTCTTGCCTGCCTGCCTGCTGGCCAGCTCATTGTTAGCCAGAGAGGAAGTAGATGAATAGATTCATGGAGTTTAAGGGTAGAAGGGACCAATATATCATCTCATCTGACCTATGTGTTCCATGCCATTAAATTTCACTGTTCCCCTATATTCAGCCCAATAATTTGTGTATGACTAAAGTATAACTCATGCTTAGCTAACTGTGCTTCCCAAAGTATCTGGGAAGTGCCACAACTATGGATAAATGGGGAAAGGGAGGAAGAAGAGGATGAGGGAATCTTTCCATAACCAACTGGGGGTCCACTTCTTGAGGCAGAACTGCTTAGGACCTCACTGCCATAACAAGGCTTTGGGACACCGGACTAGCACCCTCTTCACATCCATGAATGCCAAGTATATTGGGAAAGCCAGCAATAAGGTTGCTATGTTAATACTAGTATTTTTAATTTATATAGCACCTTTCATTCAGAGATCTCAAAGCAACTAACAAATTCTAATTAGTCCTGCCAACAATCCTATGGATTATATAAACATTATTCTCATTATACAGGTGCACACAGAGAGTCTTGCTGAACTTGCCCAGAGTTACACACCAAGACTGTGTAAAACTAAAATAACCCAGAAATCCTCCTGACTCCTAATCCCATTCTTAAACCATTACACCATGCTCCCTTCCATTGAGCAATGGGAGTTTGGCTGAGTAAAGACTCTCTCTCTTATTCCCTACTGAAAGTACTGTAAATCACAATTACCACTGGCATATCTTTTACTTCTCCACAATATTCACTAAGGGCTCTATTGTGCTAATATGTATCAGAAACTATGTAGCACCACCCCAGTGGTACCTCAAAGGGAGGCAGAGAAAGTATGGCTGCAACCACACCCACGAAGACAGTGCCTGGCATGCACCTAGTTAGTTTAGGAGTGAGGAGGAAGAAGTAGAAACTATGGTCCCACAGGCTCTCTGAACCTCCCTCTGTATCTTTTGGAGAGGCTAGCCCTGAACAACCCTGCCACTGCCTGCTTGCAAGGACTACTCTTGTGCCCAGGACCCAGTACAATCTTGCTATATAGAATCTGTGTTTGCACAGCACCAAACATGATGGAGCCCTGAACCTGACAGAGGCCTTTGACTCTAACCAGGATGTAAATACTAAATAACAACAATTCACTGATTTCTACCAGAAACATAGGAAATCAAACACTGAAAAAAAGCAGAGCACTTCCATGTGAATAGGGTGTAAAATGCACAGATACAAACACCACTTGTGGCATAACATTGTTTTTATTAAAATTTATTTCAATAAACTGATAAAAATAGTTACTTAGGCTTTTCTGTCAAGGCCTTGATCTCCAGCATGGCCTATCTGATCGAATAGTTCTTATACATTATTCCATTGGGGCTTGTGTTCTTTTGTTTCAGATCTTAGTTTAAATAATATCTAGGTGTAATTGTTTTCATAATTATGGGAATTTAATGTGATTGTACTTTTAAATAACACATGCTTCAATTATTTTGTTTCTCAAATATGTATTGTAAAGGGGGAACTTGTGATTCTGGAGAAGCCCATGAAAATGATGTCCTCCTCTATGCAAAGATAGAAGGAAAGAAAGAGCACATAGCTCTTGATACACTGACCTATGCTTCTTATAAGGTAGGTGTTATAGACAAAGATAGACAGACAACCTACATTTTAAGCCAATTTGACCATGCTGAGTGTGGCATTCTACTGGGGTAATTGAACAAGAGCTTTTCAAGCAACTAACATATACGGATCACTCTGTTAGAAAGCATCTGAGCATCAAAATTCTGCAATGCTCACTACTTAACTCATTTGGTGCCAGGATAATAGACTAATAAGAAAGTAGCAGATAAAGAGGTTGGAAGCTTATAATTATAGCTATTTTTGAGCATGAGAGCATGCAGCAGCTAGATTGGGGCAATGGGAGTGTCAATAAAGGAGAGGTTTGTGCTGGCCATGTGGACTGGTAAGCAGTCAGGTAGGCATGGTAGGTTTGTGAAGCTAGCATTGGGCAATAATTTTGCAGTGCTACTGTGATAGCAGATGTATCCTTTAAAAAGAACGTGCTGTTTTTGTTGTCTCAGAAAATATGGGGCTTTCATACGCAATTTCCAAAGAGTTCTCTATTGTGAAAGGAACACTTGAGCAAAATTCACCCTGGGTTTTGTCAAGCTTATACAACACCAATCAAAATATGAGAAGTCTAGATGAAAGTTAAAATTAGAGCTGAGCGAATAATGGATTTTTCGGTTCGCTGGCAATTGTGTGACCTCGCAGTCTCCTTTTTGGTTGTTTAGCACAAGCAGACAGACTCCCTGGAATGATGACACAGGCATGAGCTCAGTAAACAACAGACAATGTATTTATTACTAAAAAAGGATACAGAGACAGCTCCATTCCTATTGCTGGAAAATACTTTTGCCTTCTCACCCAGGCAACAAGAATATTCACCCCTCAATTTCTTCTCAGGATTGCTTCCTGAATCTGGGTTCCTCCTGCTCTGAAGAGCCATGTGCTTTAGTGGCTGTCTGTGGATGTGCCATACACAGAGCCCTAGCCAGCACAGTAACTCTGGTACAATATTTTTATTGTGCTGTCTAAAAGGAAGAAGAAAAGAAAGAAGTTACATATATACATATGCACACAACATTGTAACAAACTAAACTACAGCATGTTTATACCTTACAGTACGTAGAGGATATTGTATTAAAGGTCTAGTCTACTTAAAAAGCACTTTTATCACTTTCTTTTGTTAACACCTAAGATTACTATAACTATAAAATTTAGAGAAAAATCTCTTTCAGTCTGTTTACTTTATGTATTTGAAAGCACTTTGGGCTGAGTCAGTTTTATTGTTTCACTGTAGTAAAGTTTCTCCTGTTTTTTGCATGGCAATAGGAAACAACCCACTTTAAAAAAAAGGAAATTATTATTGACAACTGAAGAAAATAATAGGGTGACTCAGAGGCAGGGGTAGTCTCTACAACTACATTTGACATGGTTTTTTTTTTCAAATCGACTACATTTACAGCTGAAAATGTCCCTTTAATATATTAAAAAAACTAGTCATGTAGCTCCAGACACATGAGCTAAATTTCATCAGAAGAACATTTCCTTATATTTCAAACATGGTATCCTCTCCAAATTATTCCATTCTATTTAAACCAGAGGTGCACTTCCATTGCATTTGCTAATGTGAACTGGAAGAGTTGAGAGGCAATACCCTTTTCTAACGCACCATCACTGCTAAGCAATCAAGCTTAATTAGTATTTTTCAGAACACAGAAGACAGTCCCTTCAAGGTATTTACAGTCAAATACTCTGATTATTGTAGGTGCTGAGCACCCCTGATTCCCAGAGTAGTGATGGCCATGCAGTGAGTTAAATGAGTTTGTGTCTGGGTTCTTTTGTGGGGAGATGGTTAATTTAATAGTCAACATGAAAGAAGCAACATGGTGGGCTAGTATTGTTTGGCCCCTTTGAAATTATTGCTGCTATTTTATAAACAGTCCTTCTCTGTGTAATTTTTTTATATAAACCTAATTAGTTTAATTTCTTTTGAAGGTTCCATCTTTGGCTTCTGTTGTCATTAGTCCGGAGCTGCAGACTCCTGCTACCAAGTTCTGTCTTAAGCAAAAGAATCATCAAGGGCATAACAAGAATGTCTGGGCTGTCGATTACTTCCATGTCCTGCCAGTGCTTCCCTCCACCATAACTCACATGATCCAGTTTTCCATTAATCTGGGCTGTGGAACTCATCAACCTGGTAACAGGTACAACAGGCTAGATTTATCTTGCAACTAACCTGCTTTCTTATACTTTTTATATTATAGTATCTCTGAAATGATTTGGATATTTTTTCTAGAAAGAAAGCAGGAAATTAAAAACAACAAATGTAAACAGGTTTGAGGCTTGCATGCAGCATCTCACCTAGCACCAGTCCAATCTTGTTCTCATTGAAGCCAGCAGAAGGGTGGTTATTGACTTCAGGAGGAAGGACAACTGTATGGTTAAGGCACTGGACTAGTTCTCAGGAAATGTGCGGTCACTTCCTGGCTCTGCAGTAGATGCCTTGTGTGACTGTGGGCAAACCACTTAGGGCTTGATCCTGTAGCAGTTGAAAGTCAATGGCAAAACTATCATTGATTTCACCAGTCACAGAGTGAGGGCTCAGTTGCTATTCCGTACAATGGAGATATTATTGTCTCCCTACCTCACTGATCAAATCATGAAGTTCTTATTCAGGTCATATTCTGACACAACTCCAGTGATATTAATGGGATTTTTGCTGAACTAAGCATTAAGGACTACAGGATTTGGCTCTTCATGCTTTGTTGGGTGAAGATATTGGGTGCAGGGCTGGCTCCAGGCATCAGCGAACAAAGCAGGTGCTTTGGGGGGCAATGGAAAGGACCCGCTACCGAATTGCCGCCGAGAAATGAAGCGGCGTGGTTGAGCTGCCGCCGAAGTACCGCGATCGTGGCTTTTTTTTTTTTTTACCCTTCGCCGCTTGGGGTGGCAAAAAAGCCTGAGCCGGCCCTGATTGGGTGCAGGCAAGAACCTTCTTGTATCTTATAAAAATAAATGTCAGCACATCATGGATTTCTCAAGGGATCAAGGTGTGGAAAAGAATAGTTTCCAAAATAGGCTTGCACACACCTCCGTGCTGAAGAAAGAGCAATGATGTATGCCTAGAAGTGTGCTATTGGCAACCCTGTTTACTAATCTTCCATAGATTATTGCTGCCAATAGCATGAATAATCCACACTGGAATGGTGCAAAGTGTCCATTGTCAGATCAGAGCTGTGTGGGCATAAACATGAGGACCTCACATCTAGGCCCAAATCCAGAACATTCCCCTCTGGCTTTTCTTTTAGAGGGGCTGCAAAGAGGTTTCTCCATGGAATCAGGGGAGGAACTTGGATAGAGAAAGGAGGCCAACAGCTGCGCCATGGTTCCACTGCTTCGGGTGGATTTTCTGGTAGTCATCTACATGCAATGACTGCTAGAATTTGTCCTGTCATATTTAATGGGTTATATTAGCAGTTGTAAGTATTTTAACCATATGTGCCCAGGAATTTGAGAGCTAAATATAAAATGAGCCTTTAAAGGAAAGGCTTCTTTTAAAAACCATAATATTTATTATATCATCTGAATCACAAATTTTCTAGTGGAGTTTTTTTGTAGTGTTTATGTTTTCAGATTAATTTTCTTCCCACTCACATAGCATTTCTAAGACAGGCATGAGCTCCTTCACAACAAAAGAAACACTAGGTCTCCATAAGCCTGATTTGCATTTCACAAATAATTTGGAAGTGCAGATCTCCTGGCCTACAGTATTATTCATAATGTTTTCATTACTGGGAATGCAAGAGAATATGTTATATGAATACAACCCTCCAAAGTATCAATATAGGTAAATCTGAAATGAATTGGCTGAAACCTCATAAACCATTTTAATATATGTTTATAATATCATGACAATAGTTGTATAGTAAGACACTCTTTAAATAAAATCATATTCTCAGTAAATTATTCTAAATAGAAAAGTCATAGCCCAGTAATGTGGTATCAGGATGATGAACTGTGGTTTTTAATCCTTCATTTGTGTTATTTAAAAGAGTGTTAGAAACAAATTATGCTTAGTAAATTACTCTACGTGAATATTTCAATAAAGCAGCAAAGTTCAAATAAATGAAATGCTTTCTACATTACTTGTTGAAGGTTCGCAGAATGTTAGAAATCTAAAGCCATTCACGGACTCATGTATTAAACACTTTATTTTAAAAAAAATAAGCTGCAGTGAAATGCAAGGGGGGGGGGAACATGCCATCAGGAGCTTCATGGGAGTTGAAGTCCTCAAGGAACATTTGTGGATATATTGCAGGGAATGACACTGCATTGCCAGGGGCTTGACTATATCATCTAACACAGTGATACTGAGACTCGGGAGCCACAAATGGCTCTTTAATGTGCCTCCTGTGGCTCTTTGCAGCACATGATATTAAAACACTGTGTGATTTAATTATAAACCAATCTAAGTTATTAACCAATCAGAATGCTTTTACTATGTTATTAGCCAATTGTAGAATACGTGGTCAGTCATTTTGCTGTGAGAATAATATATATATATATATATATATATATATATATATATATATATATATATATATATATATATATGAGACAATGAATTCATACTACTGTGGCTCTTTTGGATAATGTAGATCTCTAATTTGGCTCCTGGACCACTGAGGTCTGAGTATCACTGATCTAATGGGTCTTCTCCTAGTCTGATTTCCATCTGTCTGTATTCACTGATACATTTCAGCAGCTATGTGCAGCTTTGGAGATACACAGTTTATGGCTCTGTTGTGTCACTAGAGCAGCTCTAAACATCTGGGGTGCTGAGTCCAGGTGAGCTTTACCTGCTGTGTCACAGTCATGTGATACCAATTGGGTAATGCTGTTCTCAGAGATGGCTGTAGTGATGTCTCTCCATCCAGCTGCTACATAGCTAGACAGATGCACTGAGCAGTCCCCCCAATACCTAATGCGAGGCATTGGTTATTCTTTTTATGACTGGCATTCAGTCATTGAGGGAAAGACTGTAATGACAGTTGGATCTGATAACTATCAGAAAGTGAAAAGAAAAAAGGAGCATTAGGTGGATGACTAATATTGTCTCCCCTGTCTTCTAAATATACACCTATCTGGGGATTGATAGTAGCAGAGGTGGTATCAATACCACACTTGATATTTAAAGAAAAATAGAAAGAAGGAAAACTAGTCAGTCTCTTCAACAGTGAGACAACTCATTGGAGTTATTCTAACCCTAAGATTACTGCCAGTGTGCTACTCCCATGAGCAGTGTAGCCTCAGGTGGGGATGGAGGGACAGATCAAAGACAAAGGGTTTCCTCAACAGGAGCACAGCTGAAATATCCCAATACCTGGGGGGTTGTCTTCCGTAGGTGTATGGAGACATTCTTTCCTCCGACAGGTTGGCCTGCTATAGAGCTAGTATCCACAGCCTTATGCAGGATGCATGGATTAGAGAGTCCTGAATATTTTGAGCTATAAAGGGTTTTATATAATTTCCTAATCAAAGCACCTATTGTATGCCAAAAATATTTCAGTAATGCTGTGCTACATGCTTGGGCAGTCAATCACTTGGCCTTTTAGTCCAGATAGCGCTGAGTGAAGGAAATATAAATAACATAACTCATTTGCTTTCTTAATCTAGTGACTCTCCCAAGGAAATAATTAATAAAATCTATTAGCAGTCAGATCAGTCAGACTCTCCTTCTTAATATTTTTCTTCAGTACTGCACTCTGGTTCTTACTAACAGGTAATACTCCCGTGGGAATTCTACACCAAAAAATTAAAAATTCTGCACACAATATTTAAAAATTCTGCAAAATTCTGCAAATTTTATTTGACAAAAATAACACTACATAATCACGCCAGTTTCAATTATTTTGGTAATTTATTTCAAAATATGTGTCAGCAAGTTTGTCTGTAACAGACACAAAATTTCCCCCAGAAGTAGAGTTAAAGAAACCCCTCTGACAACCCAGTTCCTGTTTCTCTGCCTCCTCAACCCCCCCAAAAACCCAACCATGGTCCCCCCCCCATCCAATACACCGCACACCCTACCCTCCAGAGCCCAGCCGCAGGGCCCCCCCAGCTCAGATACCCACTCCCTACCCCTCAGAGCCCAGGGATCCTGAGGGAGAAACAGCCTGTAGCTCGGTCACAGGCTTGTGTGAAGTTTCCTGTATGCCGCCCTCTCCTTCCCTCAGGGGATGCTGGGAACTGCAGCTGCCAGGAACCCTCTAGCTCCCTCCCGCTCCCCCTGGCAGTGTCTTCTATGTGTGAGCTGTACTCTGCCAGGTCCAGTGGCCCCTAGTGGCAGCCAGCAGCACTGCAGCCCATTTCTGTGGGGGAAAGGAAATTCTGCGCTAAAAACATTAATTTCTGCAAAATTCTGCATTGGGCAGTGGTGCAGAATTCCACCAGGAATAATGTAAGAGTAACATCAATCCCATTTAAATACAACATAAAAATAAACGTGTAATGGCCAAATAAGGACTGCAATAATTGCTTTCACCTCTATCAGTTAAAAGTGTTCGTATATGGTTTACATTTTGTTGTCTTCAAAATACTGAGCTTGCTTCATGTTTTCATTTTCAGTTTTTTGCCCTCAAAGGCATTTCATATTTCAACATCAGAGGTATCAATTATTTAGCAACCAATGAGTTTTAAAGCTTTGATATGTTGGTGCTACAAATGCTGATGTATTATATTTAGTCTGAGGTGAATACTCTGTTTATGTTGTTAGTGTCTACTTGGAGTTTTCAACCAATCATGGCCGTTCCTGGTCCTTACTTCACACTGAGTGCTTGCCTGAGATATGTGCTGGGTCTCATCTTCCTCACAGTACCATCTATGCCTCTGAAAACTACAGTGGGTAAGAGAGTTCTGTGCAAAACTAGCAGAGATTCAAGACTACAAAAGGAAGTAAATCCTTTATGACACTGGAAAGCAGTCAAGAAGGTGTCCCCATGCAATCTTTCATTTCTGATTAACTAGGGATAGCAAGCAAAGGAGCTGTTTTTTCTGGCTACCCAGAAATGAAAAGTTATATACCTCAGATTACACTATACAACAAAAACAGAGAGGCGGACTCACCCCTGCGGCGCCTCCTGCTGGTCATCTCAGGAATTAGCTCTTCCAGCGTCCTGGAGCACCCCCTGCAGGCCGGTGATCCGCCTGGCCTCTGGTCCCAGTGTCCTTCCCGGACCCCGGTGCCCTTGTATCTGGGGTGCTGCTCGCTAGCAGTACACCCCTCAGTACTAGGGTCTCCCCTCCCTGGGGAACCCCCACCCACTATCCCTACCTCACCTCAGAATAAGGCCACTGCCAGTCACCAACTAGCTCCCGCTCCCTGGGGCAGACTGCAGTATAGGCCACTCATCACAGGCAAGATTGGGTTTGGACCTGCTGCCTTAGCCTACCCATGGACTGCCCTCTGCAACCCCCAGTACCCCTTGGCCTTCTACTAGGCCGCAGCCTGGGGCTATCCAGGGTGGAGCTCCCCAGCTCCTCAGCCTGTCCCCAGCCCCGCTCCACTCAGGTACTCTGTCTCTAGCTCACTGCAGCCAGGCCCTTCTCCCTTGGCTCCCAGCCTTCTTATATGGGCCTGATTGGGGCGTGGCCCAGCAGTGGCTACTTCCCCAATCAGCCCAGTAGCTTTTCCCTTTGCCCCAGCCCTCTGCCAGGGTTGTTTTAAACCCCTCAGGCAGGAGCGGGGTAACCACCCCGCTACATATAGCAATATTATTTGTCTGATGCTACAGGCAAAAATTACATACATACATACATACATACATACATACACAAAATGAGGCAAATTTTACTTGAGTTTTTGTTTTGATTAATCTATTAAATTATAATAACAAAGGTCTCTTCCACCTATGGCCATGTTTTACATGATCCACATCTTTTACTAATTTGGAATTATGACATTTAGAATACAATGTACCTCCGGATTTCAGTAGCCAAAAATTGTGATCGTAAATATTTTGTTGGGTAGAACAGCATATAGAGGTTCAGCAAGAAAAAAATAGCCATTGACTGGGTGAAATGTGCTAATCATGCATTAATCTAACAGAAGAAAAATAAAGGGCCAGATCCTGTTCCCAATTAAGTATGCTTGATGCTACTCTGGCAGTGCAACGTGGACTTAAGTGACCATCTGTGGATTCCTCTTGCATAGGGCAATCCCATGATGGCACAGAGCTGACGTAACTGCCTGTATCCCACCTCCCAGCTTCCTTGTAGTCCTCAGAATAGAGAGCAAGTCAGAGGCATGACCATGGAAGGGAACATAGTTGGAGTGCCTTGACGACCATTACAATTGATCATAACTTACAGCAGACATGAGATGCTCAGATAATTATAAGGATGACAGCCATACAACTACCTAGATGGGTAGAAGTTGCACTAGTGGCCAGAGCCATCCCCTGCCTGCCCGCCCCAGGATTGGGTGGCTGTAAAGGTGGCAAATAGCAGTCTTGATCCCCTCTTCAGGTCTTGTTCCAAGTGGAGCTCAGCCAGATCCAAAGACTTAATGTAGCTTTAGAGAGGTCCACTGTCAGGGAAAGGTTCATTATATTAAGCAGTTCAAGGGCAGTATTAACTTTGATCATTTGAATAGAAACCACAACATATTTTTGTTTGTTTCATTTTAAATGCTTTAAATGACATATATTGTAATGTATTAAAATACCATGGGCCAAATTCTCCTTTGGGTAGCTGTGGGGTGGGAAAGCGATTGGGGCACTAGCCTGGGACTTGGAATTAACGAGTAAGATTTTTTTTTCAGGAACAAATATTTAATATTGGGCTCTTCAATCTATCAGAGAACGGTATAACACAATCCAATAAATGAAAGTTGAAGCTAGACAATTTCAGACTAGAAAAAAGGTGTACATTTTCCATGGTGAAAGTAATTAACCGTTGGAACAATTGACTAGAATCATGGTGGATTCTCCATCACTGACAATTTTTAAATCAAGATATTTTTCTAAAAAGATCTGCTCTAGGGATTATTTTGGGGAAGTTCTATGGTCTGTGTTATACAGGAGGTCAGACTGTTGATCACAGTGGTCCCATCTGGCCTTGGAACCTATGAATCATTTACAGCATATAAATCTGTAGTAACTGCATTGACCTGTGAAAGCAGAATTTAGGTCTATATAAGTATAAAGTCCTTAAAACTCTTCAGTGTAAAATAAATGTCAGCAATGTATACTAATATTTAACAACTACCATTTAAAAATGTGAGAATTTATGTGTGAAATGTATTTCAGGTGGAACCGAATAACTATTCCCCTGCCCAGTGCAGCATTAACCAGAAATACCAGGATTCGATGGAGACAAACAGGACCAATCCATGGAAATATGTGGGCGATTGATAATAGTTAGTATTCATACCTGTTATCATCATGTACCATTCAGGTACAATTTCCATACACAGTTCCCAGTAGACACATATTTCCCAATGTCATAAGGCAGGGATTTGCAGATTGTTAAACATCCATCTTATGTGCACTTGGTCACCAGTCTTTAATGAAGCTAGAGGAGAATTATATAATCTGAAAAGGCAGTGGAATCCAAAGATAAAATGATGTAGAGTGGCAGCAGGCAAAATGTAGATTATCTTTTTTTTTTTAATTGAAAGCTTTCTAAAAGTAGAATATTCGTGATGAGGGGCTAATATACATTTCCTCTGACTGCTTAGATCCAGTTAACATAAGTAGGTACTACATTGTGCTATTAAGAATGTGTACTGTACTTCCCTAAGTAACAACTGCAACATCTGGGATATATTATACCTGCTAGACCCAGAAGACCTTAATAAAGAAACACTGCCACCAGCACATGGATGACAGCTTTTGCATTGTGTACACTATTTGATAGGGAGAAGTATCTTCTATGATAGTACATTTCTCTAGTTCCATTTTAGAGGCTTATTTTTACCTAAATTATTTTCTAATACCTATAAATACATCTTTTTTTTAAATTGTGCATTTATTTTGAAAAAAACAAGGCGACAATAGGAGTCTTGCAGTGAATCACATAGTAATAAATCTTACAGTCATGGAAAGGCAGGCTCAGTCAGGATGGGAATATTTAAAACAGAAACAAGTACTTTGTGAATGCAAGATTTGTATATCCCTGGATTTATACCTCATATATAACAATGACCATATGTAAGGATGATACTGAGCGGGCCACAGCTAATTAAAGGAAAGACGTTCTGCTGCAAACCAAGGTGCAGATATGTTTGTGGAGCACAGGAATTTGTTTTTCTAGGTATGTAGATAAAAATGCATTATATTATGAATGCATATTTTATAGTCTGAAACTTCTGATTAAATTGTGGGGTGCCACAATTCTTAAGACACTTTGACATGATATTAGGGACCAGCAAGATTCAGCACATTTTAATTTTAATTTTAAACAAGCTATGCTCCCAACATCACTACATTTTAAGTGTTACAAAGAAGCCCTTTGGCATTTTGAAAAAAGAAAAGCCTTTTGAAACTGCCAGGATATTGAAATGTAAAAAAAAAAAAAATATTGAGCTAATGAAGTAGTTAATTTCCATCACGTTTTTGGAAATGCTATTTCCTTATTCCCATTAGTGTGATTTAGTATCATCTCAATATTCCCAAGGCAGTATTAATTCTTGTCTTGAATATAGCGACATTATCTCAAAAATTAAGCAAAATGAAGGGTAAGTCAAAACACTGATGTCTATGAAAGGTGAGAATATATAAGGAATTACAAAATGTAGCTGTCAAAGCAAGTTTCTGGAAACAACAGAATGATTCAGTCAATGCAAGTCTACAGAAATTTTACAATAGGAAGAAAAATACAGGATTTGGATTGTTAATTCAAAAATATAATTATCACTCAGTATTACATCATGGGGATTTTTCTTCTTTTAAAAACTAGCCTTCACCGCATATCAGACCTTTAAGGGGAAAGCTCCTGTCTAAAATTTATCTCCATGAGTCACCAATAAATCCTGATCATGAACTAACATCATAGGTTTGGGTAGTCAGGAGTCTTGTTAAATCCTCTGCAGAATTCCTGCAGTTCTCTTTTGACTTTCTTTAAACTTCTTGCACTGCCAAAGAGTGCAGTCTTTTGGAGGTCAATGACAGTAATGTCTTCCACTCCTAATGTGTTCTTGAGCTGTTCATCCATACCCTTAGGGATTGCTCCAAATGCTTCACAGATCAATGGATCACTTTTGTTCTAATTTTTCATAATTGTTCCACTTCATGGCATAGCTCTTCATATTTAACTATCTTCTCTTCTTGTTTCCTTTTTATGTTTATTGCTGGCACGGCAATGCCAATTAACACCGTCTTGTTTGTTTTCTTTTCTACAGCCACTATGTCTGGCCTGTTGGCCTGCACTGTTTAGTCTGTGACAATTGCCAGATCCTGTAAAATCTTCATTCTCTAGAGCACTTTCAAATTGGTGGGTCATCATTTTGCATGTTTTGTTTAAATCCATATTTGCCACAGAAGCTCCAATTCAGACAGTTGGCAATCTCATTGTGTCTCTTCATAAATTCTTTTCCAGTCAGGCTCCTGCAGGCACTCAACAAAAGTTCCACCGTCTCTTCTTTTTCAGAACACATTCTGCAGTTCGGAGAGCAGTTCTGTTGGCCAGTTTTGTTTAGAATGTAATCAACCCTTAATGATTGCTCTTGTGCAGTCATAATGAGGCTCTCTGACTCTCTTTTGAGGTATCCTTCTACAAGTCATAAGTTTGTTAATCTTTGATCACTAATGACTTTGATCTTTCTCCATCGCATTGATTTCTCTGTAAATCTTTCTAGTTTTTCTTTGGTATTTGCGTTCTTCTTTTTTATGTTTTCTTGGACTGGAATGCATGCTTGTCCAGCATTTGGTATAGCGACCACATGATCTTTTATTTTGGCTGACTCCTCATATTTTTGGATGTTATATTTTTCATTGTCAATTGCTTCCTCCACAGATAGCAGACCTTTTCCTCCATCATGTTGTCTGATGTACATCCTGGCCGTGTCTTGATTGATATCCATTACTCTAAGTCTATGCATTTTCAGGAGCTTTCTTGTTTGGATGTGAAATTTTTCTTCTCCTCTTGATTCCACTTGTTAACTCCGGCAGTGTACCATAATACTTTTATCACCCAATGGCTCAGCTCAAATTCCTTGAGATGAGTTGTGTCTTTAGATTAGTTCTTATTCATCTGTAATACCATTTCCCCACTTCTTCTTTGAGTTCCTAATGTTGTAACTCTGTCAGTTCCGTGAGGTATATGTAGGGCCATGATGAGAGGTATCTCCTCAGCAGTGCTAGGGCTCAGTAGTGAGACCTTATGCAGGCCAGACTCCCATTGAGAGTTTTGCCTGTGTAAGGACTACAGTATCAAGACCATGTTAAATATAGATATCCTACTTAATATTTGCCCTTGATACTATGGAGCTAGAAATAAAAAAAGAGTGCAGATCGTGCCAATGGTCTAAGCCCATTTTTCACATGCTTCTCATCATGTTCCCCCAAATCTCTGCATTTTTCTGTTCTGTAAAGCCAGGAATAAAAAATATATATGAAATGATTAAGAGTGTAGTCCTGCCCCTTTTGAGGTCAATAGCAAAACCCCCATTGATTTCAGTGGTGTCAGGATTTCACCATAAATCCATTAAACTATCGTTATTTTTAGAACAAAATATGCTGAATTAATAGTTATGCAGTAAATGTAGTTCTGTCAAAGGATTTTAAACACTGAGCAGTGTAGCATGCAGGCAAACTTATCAGCAACCTATCCACTAAGTACCCAATCCAAAACCTGTTGAAGTCTTTCCTTTGGCATCAATGGACTTTGGACCAGGCCTGGAAAGCCTGGTCTTCCTAGCTGCTGAGTGCTCTCAACTTGAATAGATGTCAGTGGAATTGAAGGCATTCAGCACTTAATAAGATCCAACCCGTGTATGTTGACAAATCACCCACATTCACAGCACAGCTTGCCAGTTAAAAATGTAGGATGGAGAGAGAGAAGAATTTCAAAGATTCAATACACTGACCTTTTAGCTCTCCAGACCTCTTTTCAAATATGTATTAAGTCACACAAAATCCGGAGTCCGACCCTCTTTAGAAAATGTTGCGAACCTTCAACTTCGATAAAGCTTTTCTGACATGATAAAAATGACATTCACAGCACAGCTAAGTAAAATGAATGAATCAAACAAGCAGATAACATAACCTTATCCAGAGCGGAGTTTTTACATCCAAAAAGAGAGAAAAGCTAGAGAGACTCCATGAAGTCTGCAGGGAAGATTGCTATTGCCGTCTATTTTACGTGAAAAGAGCTCAGACACTGCCATGACGGGCAGAAGTTTAAGAAAGAAAGAAGGAACTGATCCTCTCAATTTGGTGTCAGGTGGGTTTTGATAACATTCCAAAAGTCACTATTCAAGTGCCACAGCTCTATGTAGTTGGTAATCTGCGCAGGAGAGTCTTTGTGTCCATTCAGGCTTATGCTGCATTTACAGAGGTATGGCATAAGGGGATATTCCGTATGTACTTGCACTGTCCCTGGCTCCAGTTAATGCTAATAGTTTCTCAACTTCAGGCTTACAAAAATGTACCCCCAAGATAGTTAGCAAATGTATTCATTTGGATTATCCCATAAAAACCACACAGTGATGATCCCAACTAATCTTTCCTACCCTCTTATTGTATCACCGAATATGAAAGTTGTCTTGCAAATAGAAAAGCTACTGTTACAGGAGAAAGGTCAGATATAGTAGTATGTTGTCAGGTGCCTGGAATGGTTATTCAGTGCATATGATTTTCATTTTTGTTTAATGCAAATGAAATATGAATACAGTTCTCTTACTAAAAATGCATGATATTAATATTTCCCTGTCAGAAGTTGGGGCCAGATCCCAGTGCCACTGAGTCCTACAGGAGTGTTGCCATTAATTTCAGTCAGAGACAGAATACCCTTCAAGATTTTGCAGCAATGCTAATGGGAGGCCTACATGCCCAAAATAGGGTGGAGAAAGGGGAAGGATAAGAAATGCCCAGACAAGCCAGCTACATCTATTCTCCTCTTTAGAAATCTTTAAACAATATAGTTGCATATATTAAAACATCTCCAGCATCTCAAACTTATCCATGGGTCTCCCTGATCTAAGTCAATATTTATTTACTCAATCCTCCAGAGAGGTACCACAGAGTGCATCATTACTCCCTCAGGTAGTCCCATTCCTGTCATGGTACTACAGAGAAACACTAATATCTGTTTGCAAGATCAGACTCACATGCTCAACAAGGTGTTGGTTATCTTTCTTTGTCACATAATATAACCTTTAATTTAACCTATTTCTTTTCTCTGCAGTTTATATTGGTCCATCTTGCCTCAGATTCTGCTCAGGGCGAGGACAATGTACTAGAAATGGCTGCAAGTAAGGGCTATAATACTGGAGTTGATGTGTTCACTTTTTGTCATGCAATTTACTTTGTAAACTGAAAATTGAAATTTTCATTTCAGCCCTTGTAATTTTATAAAGGCTAAATGTAAAATCAGTTAATGTAGCATCTGAAATGTATCAAATTAGTAATACAACATAAGTTTAATAGTAAATTTCTAAATGACTTTATCTAATAATTTTATTTTATATTAAACCTGGAGAGATTTGGACCACCTGTTCATTTTGAAATGTACTGTATTATCTGCTAGAAATTACAATGATGCTTTTTTATATTTTCTTATTGGTAAATTGTGGGTTTTCCATTTTCCATTAAACTGTGCCACTTTTGAACAGATTAGAATCTTTATATTAAGACCAAAAACAGACTGGTTTTCAGAGGAGCAGTGCTTTTTGAAAGTCAGGCTCCTTCAGGGTGTCTCGCTAAAACTCAAGGCACTCAAAATCATTAGCCACTTTTGAAGATATTGTTCTAAATATTTTCTGGGTTCTCTTGTATTGTGTGGCGTTAGCTCTAATCAGATCTGATCTGTTACAGTTACGTAGTAGCAAACTAATTATTTGATATGTGGCAGTAGCAGTAGGATCTTCGTGCCACAAACAAGAAGTAGACTATCTCTATATTTTTATTTTACAATATGTAGATATTGACTTCTATTTAGATGAATAGCAAATTTTTTTGAACCAAAGCGTAAATATTGAAAAAAACAAATACATCATCCATAAGAATATTTTGAATACAGTATGACTTATTTTGAAGAGTCTCTCACTTTAGGTTCGAGAGACTCAATGGACTTTATTTTTAAGGTTTTAAAAGTTTACAACAGTTATGTTTGGTTGCAAAACTGTATCTTTTGCAGAAAAAATGTTTAAAACACTTATTTGGGATTAATTATATTTTTAATATATTTTTCTTATAGGTGTGACCCTGGGTACTCAGGACCTGCATGTGAAATGGCTTCCCAGACGTTCCCCGTGTTTATTTCAGAAAGCTTTGGCAGCTCCAGGCTCTCATCCTATCACAATTTTTACTCTATCCGTGGTGCTGAAGTCAGCTTTGGCTGTGGAGTCCTAGCAAGTGGCAAGGCCTTGGTTTTTAACAAAGATGGAAGACGTCAACTGATCACTTCTTTTCTTGACAGCTCACAGTCCAGGTGAATAAGAAAGAATAGTAATGTGCTATTAACAAATCTTGAGACTATTTTTGTACTAGAATTTACTGGTCCTTTCATCTTCACTTTTTGTTTTGTTCAACCTCTCTCGTGGTATGAGGAAAATTATAGAACATTTTGTTTCATATTTTAATTTTGATTGTGTAGAATAAGCTATAGTCCTTTCATTTCCCCTGTTTTGTAAATAGCATGAGTATTAAACAGATGTGGGGGCAGTTATTATATAGCCAGGCTAAAAAATATGAAATGTTAATATCAAAACTGAATGTCAGAGCCAAGTGCTAATTCATTATGTATAAGGTTGTATTTATTTGACAGCTTGTGGCAGCTGATTAGATCCATTCAGTATCTCCTCCTCCCCTCCAGTGCCTAATAAATAATTAAATGTTGTAATGATTGGCATTTTAAAAATATATATGCCACATTGCATTACTTGATTGTAAAAACCATTTCAGCTACAAACAACTCATAACTGCTGTTTCTCAAAATTTGTCTAGTTTTTTAAGATCAGAAAATGTGATTAGGAAAAAATGCTATATAAATGGTACCCTACCAATATTTATATAATTCTGATCTAGGTTCCTCCAGTTCACTCTGCGCTTGGGAAGCAAGTCTGTGCTGAGTACATGCAAAGCACCTGATCAGCCAGGAGAAGGAGTGTTACTACACTATTCATATGACAATGGGATTACATGGAAACTACTGGAACATTATTCTTATCTGAACTATCATGAGCCAAGGTATATGGATTATAATTATGAAAAGGGATATCTAAAGACAGCTAATATTGTGAGCAGTAATTTACAGCAGTATAGAGTGTAAATACATTTGTACTGAGATGTAGGGGAACTAATTTATACAATCTACCCTCACCAATTTATTGTGTTACAGAAAATCAGAGTATTCTGAGCACTGTATGTATCTGAGTCTTAGACATTGGCAAGGAAATTCCCCCTTAGTGTAAGCACGTTGGCTTCAAGGTGGTTGCATCTGCTTACACCAGGGTTCAGTTTAGCCCAAGATTGCATATCCCAAACAGAACTGAAGTTGTTTCCAGTGTATTGGAAAGCTGAGCTAAGGAAAAATGAGGAGCAGATGAGCATCAGTGATTTTTCCTTCATACAATAAGCCCTTGACACTTTTCTGTTGTTAATACAACAATAAAATATTAAAGTCTATATCATCCCCTCCTTGGACAAGTTCAAACTGTGCTGGAAAACCTGCAGGGGGTCCAGGTATAGTTTGAAATGTGGGTTACTCCTTGCTAACTGAGCATTCTGTGCCTTCATCTCCATCCACAAACATATGCACCAATTCTGAACACATTCCTTTTTTGCCTATTCATATAAAAATAGATATTTAGGAACAATCTTTCAGCGTACATGGCAGAACAAATTGGAGCAGTTGTGGAAGAGAAGGAAGAACGTTTCACAGTGAATCTCTAGCCTTGCAGCAGATTAAAGGAGGAGGGGAATAATGGCCTCAAAGAAGACCTCAGATTTGCTTGAGCCAACACTATCCCCTCCCATGGAAACAGTCAAGGGAAGGGAAAGGTTAAGATAAAATATGCACAGCATTAAAGCCACAGACATACTACCACATCATTCACTTGGGCTAGGAGTTTGTGGGCCTAAGAAGGCGGCGAGGGCACCGTCTAACCATGAGGATGTCTCAAGTTCTTCAGGGAAATCCTGAAAATCCTGAGCCATCAAAACAGAAAGACGCCTCTTCTTTTTCGGCCCAGTTTATTGTATAGCCATGCTGCCATTGACTGACCACTCATGTTTGGCTACAGTTCAGGAAAGCACTTAAGCACATGCTTAACATTAAGCTCATGAGAAGCCCCATTGAACTCACTTATACACATGCCTGAGTGCTTTTCGGAATCAGAAACTTTTGGGCCTTTCCACCCTGCATCCTAGCTAAGCACTAAATAAAAATTGCTGCTTTGGGTTCTTACACATCTATATATTTTTCCCTAGTTGCTGACTATTGTTAAATTGTAATTAAAATGTACATTTATCAAACACAGATGAGCCTATATCAAGGAAAGATTTGATTCACTCTTCCCACTAATGTAATAACTAGACAATAGAAAAGATTATTAAGCACATTACAATGTAAACAATTCTGTAACATTAAAAATATTTATTTTGAGTAATAAATAGTATACCCCATAAAATGAGGGCAATGACTGTCTTTGATCGGATCTTCTTTATGTAGGCTTTAATTTCTGAAGTTTTAAATATGTACTACAGAGTGATTGTATAAACTCTAATACTAATAATCCTCTTTCAAAATTTTCTTTTACTTCCTTTATTACGGTCACATATATATTTTATATGGTGCTGTTTCTAATTTTTAGATCCAAAATTAAAACTGTAGGATTTATATTTTCTCAAGGTTTTTGATATACAGTGTTATTAATTTTTTACAATAAAAAGGGAAATGCACATACCGGTAACTGGTTTTAATCAAGTTTCATATATAAATGTAGTAATTTACATTGGTGCTATCACCCTTTTTTCTATTTGATCATCAGTATAAGCAGTTTCGTTTCTGTTGTTCTGGTGGCACTAAGGACTAAGCTCAACATAGACCCAATATATGATCGAAACATGCATAATAATAATAAATGGAGATATACCTATCTCATAGAACTGGAAGGGACCCTGAAAAGTCATCCAGTCCAGCCCCCTGCCTTCACTAGCAGGACCAAATACTGATTTTGCCCCACATCCCTAAGTGGCCCCCTCAAGGATTGAGCTCACAACCCGGGGTTTAGCAGACCAATGCTCAAACCACTGAGCTATCCCACCTCCAAATGCGTGTTATGCATCTTATAAAGGTTTTCCCAAGTTTTTACTAGATTATGGGAAGATGGAACAAATGAACAGACATGCAAACCTGAAGGTAATACTGACAATTATTATGATTAAGAACATGAAAAAAGCTTCACCTTTGTATGTTAAGTTGTCTAAAAATAACTACTTTTGGGTAACAGATGGACTGCTGTAAAGTTTGGCAGTCCATCTGTATCCAGAAATTTAATTAATCTTCAGTCATATGAAAAAATTACATATTTAATGTTCTGCTGGAAAGTGCATGTAATCTACTGCTATTTGACAGCAACATTTTTCTTCTAAGAAGAACAGCGGTGGTTTTTCAATATTAGGTATGTGCATAGCTTGAAAGAATGAGATCAGAGCAAAGGTCTCTCAGCTGGTTTTACAAAAATCCTAGTGGTATGTGGTAATAGTACTAAGAACACTTTTCTTCTCTGCAGTGGAAAAGTCAACAGTAAGAATTTCCCTCCTTTTTTATCTATCTCTTGCAAATCAAAGTCAAACAAGAGAAGCTGTTGTAAACGTAAATACACCCGGGTTCTGCATGTTAACATATGCACTGCACAGCCTTTGTGTTCCCTTTTCTATTTGCCCCCTGTCGTGGAGGTGTCGTTTATTTTCACAGGCAAGTAATTAGTTAATGTTTCCATTATCATCAATATATTAGTGATGAGTGTAGTGACTACTTTTAGGATTTTCAGTTACTGTTACTGCCAGCTAGGAATAGCAACTACTTATGTGAGTTTAAGAGATGCAAAAGGAATTAAATAGCAGACATCAGAGTCAGCCACTAAAAGAGAAATGTCTCCAGGGTTCTAAGAAAGACCTACTTCTTGCAGGCAGCTGCTCAGTGCTTCATGTTGTGTGCTGAGCAGAATGTTCTTTAATGGCCCATGAGTGCAATCTCTCCTCAGCTTACTTCATTTTTATTGGCTTGTGAGAAACAAAGTATTTTTCTCAATAGCTCTTTCGGCTTTCAGTGGAAGGTCAACCCCTAACTACCATCTATGCCTTGAAAACTCTACTCTGAAGGTTGTAGGTTTAATACTCCTTGTGGACAAGGATTTCTTTGGGGGAAAGGGTTGGTTTTGTGGTTAATGTACATGAGAGTTAGGAGATCTGGGTCTTATTCGTGTCACAGACTTCCTGTGTGACCTTGGGCAAGTCACTTAATCTCTTTGTGCTTCAGTCTCCTCATTTGTAAAATGGGGATAATTGTTTAGATTGAACGTTGTCTTTAAAGTAGAAAATATGTATTTTCTGCACCCCTAACTTTAAAATGATTGAATAGATTTTTCGCAGACTTTCTCAAAAACGTATCTTTGGTTTGAAACCAAGGAGAGGAAGGTGAGCTGAACTTAATTCCTTATTAGTAGGACCCATTTAGTGGCTCTCCAGCCTTATTTAGAAAGTTACAAACTGAAAAAAGGGGGTTTGGAATAGGATACCCATCTCAGCCATTGAAGGGGCAGAACTGGCATGGTTCTATTGTAAGAGGTTAGAGCGAGTCCTAGCAAAGAGGCCACGCAGAGAGATTTTATTCCTCCTGCATGTTCAAGTGCTATGAAGTGTCTAGGTCCTAAAATCCACTACACCAGGGGCGGGTAAACTTTTTGGCCTGAGGGCCACATCAGGTTTCATAAATTGTATGGAGGGCTGGTTAGGGGAGGGGGTCGTGGCCCAGCCCCCACCTCCTATCTGCCCCCCCCCCCCCTCGGGACTCCTGCCCCATCCAACCCCCCCACCTTCCCTGACGGCCCCTCTGGGACTCCTGCCCCATCCACACACACCCGCTCCCTGTCCCCTGACTGCCCCCAGACCCCTGCCATCCCATCCAACCCCTCCTCTCATTCCTGATGGCCCCCCCGGGATCCCTGCCCCATCAATCACCCCTTCTCCCTGTCCCCTCACTGCCCCTGGAACCCCTGCCCCTGACTGCCCCCTGCAGCCCCATCCAACCCCCCCTTCTTCCTGACTGCCGCCCCCGGGAGCCTTGCCCCCATTCAACCCCCTGTTCCCCCCCCCGACCACCCCGCCCCCTATCCACACCCCTGCCCCCTGACCACCACCCCAAACTTCCCTGCCCTCTATCCAACTCCATCTGCTCCCTGCCCCCTTACCACGCTGCCTGGCGCACTGGTGGCTGGCAGCACTACAGCCGCGCCACCCAGCTGGAGCCAGGCCACGCCGCCACCACCACACAGCACAGAGCACTGTGCTGCCCCAGGAGCTCACAGCCCCACCGCCCAGAGCATTGCGCCAGCGGCGGAGCGAGCAAGCTGAGGCTGAGGGGAAGAGGAGACAACAGGGGAGACCTGGGGCTAGCCTCCCGGGCCAGGAGCTCAGGGGCTGGGCAGGACAGTCCCACGGGCTGGATGTGGCCCGCGGGCTGTAGTTTGCCCACCTCTGCACTACACAGATCCCTAGCAAAAAGTTCCTCTCTCAGAGGGAATGTAGTGTCCATAGACACTATCACTACCTTGAGTAGTAGCTGTGGAATAGTTCCACTGGTGCTCTTAAAGCCTGAGAACACTGTTTCATCTTCCTACGTCCCATCATAAAAGAACATGTACAGAACCTGTTCAATCAGCCTTTGAGCAGATTCTACAGCATCACTTGACCACTCAGTGATAGCAACCCAGTTGATGTTGCTGTCTTATTTAAATATCCATCCATGTTTATAACTGAGCTATTTTTTCAGTGTACCTCTTTCACAAAGTGTTTGTGCTTGCTGATCCTGGATGCCATCTCATGAGCCTAGAACCTCAATAAAGCTTTTCTTGCAAGTGTTTATCCTGACTCTGTGGTCAACATTTATTTCCCAGTGCTTCCCAAAAGTCCCTTGTTTAGTCACACAATTTGATTTTTCCTGCCAATCAATTAACATGTTATTTCTTTAAAATAAACGTGACACTGCACAGCTGTTTTAATGCATAAATTAGGCTTCACAAAAACAATTTAGCAAGTGGTTTTCACTGTGTGGTTTTGTGCAAAGATATCTAAAGGTACAAGACAATTTCACACATCACAGGGAACAAAAGATTATCCCACAAACCTTGAATAATCATAAAATCTGGAAAAATAATAGTGCTAAGAGTATAAAATGATGTTTCCACTTTATCTGGCTTGTTATTGTATTTAAATTTCCTCTTAAAAATAAAGAAAAAACATGAGCCTCAGAATAAATTTACTGAAAACCCCTTTGCCAGCAATTAATAGTACACTGATGGAGACAAATGTCCATTTTGCCATTCCGCTGCACATCTCACCTTATATGTTGTACATGGGCAGCATGGTACTAGTGATTTATGGAACTTTCAAGAAGGTGTCATTGCTGTGGCAATTAATGTATGTTTCCTGCTGCTGTATACGATAATTGCTCCTGGAAATTAGATATTATTCTTAATTTTCTTCACAGTTTGTCAAGTACAGGTTTGTTGTCATAGCTGCCATGACAAATCAAGTGACCTTGCACAGCACAGTAAGCTCATGGGACTGACCTACAATAAAATTTCTACACAGCCATAAAAGAAATGTGTATGCCACACAAGACTACACATAATCTCTCTGCCTGACAAGATTAATCTTGATTGGTCCTCAAGCAGAGAATTTGCTAGGGTCAGTTCTTCTAAGTGAATGCACAACTTCATTGTATGCTGCAATGAAAATAAATTTGAAATTAAAAGTATTCCTACACTACAGAGTAGAGCACAGAAACCATGTGTATCTTATCAGATCAAAACAAAATACATAGGGATTGAGGCATTGAAGCTGCTGGTGGGAGATATATATTGCCCCTCCTTGTGCCAATATGAACCATTGTGTTGTAGCTCAAATCTCAGTTCTAGTGAAACAAGAGCTGTTGCATTCACTTGCCCTCCCTCCAAGTTTCTCACATCACATGGAAGGGAAGCTTTAAAATTTTCCTGGAACTCTTTAGTAGCAGTATGGCAGAAGCTACTGTGGGGCTGTTCTGAATCAATGGAATTTTTGGCCTCTTTTGCTGCACCTGCTGCATCCAGTGTTAGGAATGTGTGGGTCTCCTGCAGGTCCAAGGTCTCATGGCAGAGTAGATGTTATGGCTGTTTTTCTAACTCCAACTCGCTGCCCCTGACTTTTTCTGCCTTTAGTCCATCTACAGCAGTAGAAACCAATGTAGACCTCTGGCTGAATTTAGCACATAATTTTTAGATTCTGTATGTACTTTAAAAAAAAATGAACCATTTTGGATTCCCACAAAATTATTATGTATAATGACAGTGTGAATAAGAACTTGCATTTGTTTTTCAGAATAATTTCTGTGGAGCTACCAGAAGATGCAAGACAATTTGGTATTCAGTTCAGATGGTGGCAACCGTATCATTCTTCCCAGGGAGAAGATGTATGGGCTATCGATGAGATCATCATGACCTCAGTGCTTTTCAACAGCATTAGTCTAGACTTCACCAATCTAGTAGAAGTCACCCAGTCTCTGGGATTCTACTTGGGAAACGTTCAACCATGCTGTGGTCATGACTGGACCCTTTGGTGAGAACATAGATCATTTGTGTTGTATTTAAGTAGTTAATTTTAATATAATAAGCAAGTAATGTACAAAGTGATTGTTTTCCTTGTACTAGTAAGAGCTAATTGATTTCTGCATATTAATCTTTCTGGTAACTATTCATTGTAATTTCCCCCCATGTACACATCACTAACAACAATAGAACCGATGACCTTTTCATAATGAGTAAATTTTACACTGCATTACACAGAGATTTACATTTGATGAGAACTATGCACATACAATACACTTCCTGCGCAATATATTGAAAGTTGATCCCAAAATGACCACAAGTGATAATATAAATGCACCTGTTGTTATCACTTTACCTCCATAATACAGAATAACCAGTAAAGGACAAATAATTATATTTCTACATTTGTTTGCATGGACATTACAATTATTCTCTGGAACAGGAAAAAGGTCTGCAATGTTGCAAGTAATTTTGTTGGCATTACTGTTTATCTAGGCATCTATACTGTGCTTGGCATTGATATAAGAATTGCAGTCAGGGCTAGCCCTACATGCTTTCTTGCCAAGAGTGCCCCCCAGAAATTTTTTATGTGATATGCCCAGAAACACATGAAGGCTAGGGAAGGAGAAACATCATATGGATTTTTATAAACTGATCCCCACTCTTTCCTTTACTATCCATCCATTATCAGTTAGGTAATTTCTTGTAGTCACCATAGCAGAAGTTAATCTTAGGGAGGGATTTGAATGAGCAGAAGGGTATTGTAGCAGCCTTTCAGACAAGCTCAGGTAAGGGATTAATGCAGAAGGGAAGGCATGAAAGAGTTTAAAGTTTACTTCTTAGCTGTTGTTTCTACCTTTAAGTAATTTTCAGATCCAGCAGCTTGGTAAGATCTTGTCATCTCTGCTGGTATGGTATAGATATACCAGTAAAACAAGTCTAATTGATAGCAATGTGACTTGAATATAATATTTTTTTTAACTGAACAGTTTTTTAAATACTCTTTCAAATTTAATTTTACAATACATATTTTTATGCAATACTGAACAACGTTCTTTTTGTAAATCGTTAATATCTGTTCAAATAAAGTTGTGGAGTGTCTTAATATAATACATAGGTTAATGTAAGATAACAGTAGTTTAATTTCTGTGCTTTGATCAAACCCCAAGCAACATAGTTTCATCTCAGTCTGAGCAACATTTTTAACCTACTATGGCTTTAATTGGTATAGATACATTTACTTTGAGAAAGTACAATCATAGTAATTATAAGAACCCTCAAGGAAATATAAATAATTGTAGAATCCCCATGGACACCTAGAACAGCACCATAGGAGTTTTATTAACAAGTAAATTTAAGCAATCTGATTTGACTTTCTGATCATCTCTCAAACTATAAGGAGTTGACTTGGTTGTGGTAACAACACACAATGTGCTCTGGCAGTGATAATGAGACTTTAGAAGCAGCATTAACTACTTTAATAAGGATGAGGAAGGTATTCACTGCTCATTAAAATGGAACAACATGGCAGGACTCAAATTGTTTGCATGTTCTTAGTCAAAGAGTTAGCACGAAAGCCCTCTAATGACATTGTTCTCCCTCTCTTATCATTAGACATATGTAACATATGTGATTTTCAAGATTAGATGGGAAAGCAAAAGTTCTGCTTTATTTTCCTCTAAGACCACATCAAAATTTTTAAATTACAGTACTGAATTCAGTGTCTTATTTACAGCCATGTCAGTAATTTTCTGTAGTGGTAAAAATGTTGATCTTTTCTTGTACCAAATAAATAAGTAAAGCTTTTGGAATACCAACATTTTATTGCTGGATAAGTATTCTTCAGGCTCATTGTAAGACATGAACTATGCCCTCCACTGACCTTGTTTCTCTCGAGGGAAATTTTTAAACTTATAACAGGTCTGTACAAATGGCTGGTAGTTAAATTAATTATTGTTGGCTTTTCCCAGCTGAAAGTCCATTTGGTTCTCATTTTCTAACTCATGACTTTCCATGAGCATGGGTAGCTGTAGCACTGAGAGTGTTCTCCTGAGAATACTCTGACAATTGCTTTTTCATTAGAACAACTATAGTCAATATGAAATAAATCATTTTACAGCATGTCATCCTAAAGCCCATTTTCAGTGGAGAGAAGATTGCATCTAATTGTCTGTGTTGCTTTCATTTCTGGCTTGGAATCTCTAAATCTGGAACTATTTCTGCATACAGTTTTGGGAAAGTTTTCCCAATAATCCCTGATTTTATTTTAAGAATATTTGCTTTATTGTTTGAGTTTTTTGTGATTATATATAACCAACAATCTAAATTTGCTGTTTATAATCTATTTGACATCTGAGTCATATACTTTATAATAGTAAGTAGATTCAACATATGGAAGGGATCCGGGACACACTGAGTGCAGAGAGTTTCACATTCAAAAACAAATAAGTTGCACACTTCTTTTTTGCAGAATGGTCATATACAGGCATGATTAATCCCATGTTTTTTGCATTATAGTGGGAGCATAATATGAACTGTAATATTTATTCACCTCTGTTTGTTTAACTGGAGTTAGTTATCAAACTTAACTTAAAGCCTTTTCTTTGGGATACTCCCATAGGTGTAAATTAAACTAGCTGCATATGAATAAATCATATTGGGCCAGATCATGACACTATTATTTAGCCCATAAGGAAGAGCAAATGGTTATGCTGTGCTGGGAGGGAAATTGTTCATAATGGGCCAGATTCACAATCAGTAAGGAGTAAAACTGACTGGACAAAACCTTACAATGTTGAGTGCATTACACACAATTGAGGTTTTGCTTGTATTTCATTGGAGACTATTCCTTTTATTTTAAGCATCAACTTGTGACATAAAGCATATTGTTTTCATGCAATACACATAATTAAAATATAATATGATGATATAGTTAGGGATTATCTATGTGTATCAGACACAAGGAGATGTAAAATGCTCACACTTCTGCTATCTTCAGTTGCAGCAAGATTGGCCCCAATATGAGAGTTTGGAATCTGGCTGTTATGTTAATATTCTAGGTCAGTTTAGCCTTATCACTCAGTTATATCCATGTGGCTTTCTATTATTCCTGGAAGTACTGGCCTTGAAGGTGTAGTAAATCTGCAAATCCCATCACAGTTTACAAAGACGACTGGCTGACATTCGTTGTGATATCATTCCCAGAAGTACCAATTAGTTCAGAGTGCTTGCAGGTAGAATGATTATTTTGAGGGTACATGTGGGTATTGGCTATTTCTCTGCCTGCTCATGTGTAATTATGTACATAACTAGAAATCAGTTCACAACTAATATTTATAATACAGTGTTTTTAAACACACTTCATGTATATCTCTTTCTATTTATTTTTGTACCAGGTACATTAGTCTATCTTTCTATAACATCTTCAAATGTATTCCAACTGAATGTTTCCCCACACAAAGGACACATTAAATATACTAGCAGTAGAGTCCAGCAGTAAACAGGTACACTGGAGAATTGAAGGGAAAAGTAGTGGGAAAGGAGGTAGAGATCATATCTTTAATGCTACTGTTGTTAAGCTGGAGGCAATTTGTGGGTGATAAAGGACTCCATGAGTCCATATTGAAACTTCCTCCAAGTGAAAAAAAGCTTTGCTTGGAATATCATAGACATAGACTATCCTCCTTTCCTTTAGGACACTTCTTTTGGAATTTCATTTTAGTAATGGCCTGCGAGTTAGATAAACCAGGATTATAAAATAATAATTAATGGAGATATCCCATCTCCTAGAACTGGAGGAGACCTTGAAAGGTCATCAAGTCCAGCCCCCTACCTTCACTAGCAGGACCAAGTACTGATTTTGCCCTAGATCCCTAAGTAGCCCCCTCAAGGATTGAACTCATAACCCTGGGTTTAGCAGGCCAACGCTCAAACCACTGAGCTATTCCTATTCTGAGTCTCTACCTTATCTCTCAGTTTTACAGGAGATTCTAAATTAACCTCTAGCATGCGTTATGTGGAAACACAGTCCATGCAAATTGGAGCTTCATATATGATACAATTCAACTTGGTGATGGGCTGTGGACAGCAGTTTACTCCTCACATGGACAACCAGGTGAAATTGGAATACTCCACCAACCACGGTCTGACTTGGCACCTTGTTCAGGAGGTAAGGCAGATTGGCTAGTAACTTTTGTGTTTAGTGACATCCTGCTTTTCATAACATTGTCTGGAACATTGTCTGGAAGTCTGAAATACAAAATTGGGGAAGAAAGGGATTAATTTATAGAGGAAAAAATGGGAATGCTTACAACCACTACAGCACAGTGGGTCACACGTTTCCCATGCTACTATTGTAGTAAGATATAGCTGCTATTTGCTGGAATGTGGTTTTGCATAAATTCTTTCTGCCGTCAAGCTCAATCATTCCGTAGACCCAAAGTACATCCCTTCTGGGAACTAGTAATGATATATGAAGTCTCTTGCCTCAAGTCACTGGTTCAAATCAAGCCCAGGGTAATAGTGACCAACAGTGAGCACCATCTCTGGCTTGTTATTTGCCTATGTGAATTGATGTCTCAATCCTTTTCCTATAACAAATGAGTGATTATTGCATTGGTCTTAATTTGCATCCTTGTTGTCCATGTCAACAGAGAGACCAAACTCTGACTAGCCAAGAGAGTAAACTAACATCTTATCCTTGAGTTCCCTAGATGGCAGTTATAAAGGAGTTGTAGAGAAGCATGTACTGTGCAGTACCGATCCTGCAGATATGCAGGGAGGATTTCAGTGCCCAGGACTCCAATCCAGCACTTTTCATGAGTAATATAAAAGTTTTTCTGTGTCATGTTGTGTCTTAGTACTTTATTTTGGGGGGCAGAGTAGATAAATGGCAGTAGCCTAAGGTTTAAACATTGCATTATTCTCCCTTCAGTAATGCTTCATTGATTGAAATAGTATTCAGAGCAAAGCAATACATACTGTACTTAAATGGTGTTCATGTCACTTCTACTTGGAAAGTGCTGTAATAGTCTCTACAAATAGATCCTACTGGCGGGTGTTTGGAGTTTGTCCTTGTCATTAAGGAGAGATCAATTCCCTTTAGTTTTCAACGTCCTTGTCCTATCTCAATTGAGTTGAGTTCAGAGGAAAAGCCTGCAGCTGAATCATTTTTCCCACATCACCAGGTGTTACCATGATGAAAGGATAAGAGTGGAGGTTATTTGTAGTATGCTGCAAGGAGGTAATCTAGCCAGTAAACAAAGCACTAATTAATTAAAATGTCTGAAAGTTCTGTTTGCTTCTCACTAAATGATCAGACTGCGTTTATCAGACCTTTTATGAGAGATGAAACAGAGAAAATGTTTGGAAAATTGCTAGAAGGAACCGCTTTCTTCAGAAGAAATATTCAAAATCATATAGAGTTATGAGAGCTTTGGTCAGTATTTTAATATTTTTAATGGATGGCTGGGGTGATTTTAGATTCTCTGATTCCTCTAAAGATTATTGCAAAACATTAATATATATTGAGCTTCTTTAAACTTTAAATATAAATATTCTCAGTCATTAAAAGTACTTTCAAGTTATGATTCTATTGTTAGCTATATAGCAAGATGTGCTAGGTGCTTTCCATTTAAGTCAGGTCCCTGTCTCAAAGAACTCTCAGTCTGAGAGTCCATACTGTAATGAGCTCCATGCAGGTGGACCCCTGCACCTGGGCAAAGTTCATTGCAGGATTGGGATCTACAGATGAAATGAAGACAAAATATGATTAATTCTTTCTTAATTTAGCTTTTAAACACAAATATCATTACCAAAAGCAAACCAAGTTTTTACTCTTACTACAGAGTTACAAGTAAATATCTGAGTGTTATTTATATAAAATAGTCTTCAAGCCTGTGATGTACTTGTAAAGTAGAAATGTATTATACCCATTTTACATATAAATTAACTGAGGCACAGCAACATTGACTACCTTGGCCAAGATTACACAGCAAATCAGAGGCAGAGCTGGGAAAAGAACCAAGGAGTACTGACTCCCAGTTTCCTACTCTTTCTACTAAGAGTAGTACTACAGAATAGTGAGGATAGGACTGAAAAATAGAAAAAGGGGTTATGCTGAAAAACAGTGAATAATAAAAGGTTCTCAGAGAGATGATAATAGAGAGAAAGTTAAACCAATTAGGTGAATTTTCAACAGCAGTAGAATTAAAAATAAACAATTTAGAAGATATAGTTTTAGTGCTGTACTATAATAGTGACACTAAAACCACACCCAAGAGTACTGGACACTGGTGTGGTCAACAACTACAGGAATGATACAGAAGAACCAGAAAAGATAATGAACTTGCATTTATTTTCACTATAAAAAGAGGTGAGATGATAGAAGTGCATAACATTGTAAAAAGGAGGCTGTGTCTAAACTGCCTGAGAGTGTGAAGGAATCACACACAGGAAGACAGCAAAAGGACACTAAAGGGTTTTTGTAGAATTATACCAAAGGCATCTGTGAACATATTGAAAAATATAATTAGACATCCACATGAAGGAGAAAACATCACATGGTAATAATGCTAGACAGACCTGCTGTAAATGGGCCATATGGTCTCTTCTGTCCTAAACTGTTACTATTATGAGGTTACCAAAGAAAGCCTTTGGCTTGTCTTAGGATCCTTCTGGCTCTCAGTTCTTTGCTCTGACATCTGGACCACACAACCTCCAGATTCACTGAATGTGATTCACCTTCCAGAAAGAATTCAGTTCCTAATGTTGCCTCCAGATTAAACCTGATTATGAAATGTTTTACTTTAAGGAATGCCTTCCAAGTATGCCTAGCTGTCAGGAGTTTACGTCAGCAAGTATCTACCATTCCAGTGAATTCATGCAGTGGAGGAGAATTACAGCCCTGTTACCACAGAAAACTTGGTAAGAGACTACATATTTTGATGTAATTATTCATTTAACCTTGTATTTATATCACAAGGAATAAACGAAATCCTGCTGCCCTTGCTCAAGCCAGTGGATGTATTGTCTGAGTAACAGCTGCGGGATTTGGCCCAGATACAATACTTTATCATTGACCATCTTCCTAACATGATTAGATTGTGAAGTATTGGTAAGAACACCAAGTGTTTTTTCAAAGGACACAATACACACTAAGACTCTGATCCTTTAATGAACTCTGCATTGGCATAGGGATCTGCCTGCATGGAGCTCACTGTAGGAACAACGCCCACATTATTTTGAAGGGGCCACCAACAAAATGATTCATTAGTAAAAATAATTTGTTCTTTTATAGCAGTTTACACCTTTGAAGTGCTGTACAAACATTAACTAATCATTCATTTCCAGGAATTGTCACCCCGTTCCTCTTTTACTCTAGACGTTTTCAAGACTAGCATTCCCTCTTGCAAAAGAAAAATGACCAGAAAATCGTACCCTGTTCCTTTTTCTTGTAATAGTAATTGTTTTGCCTTCTTTCATATTTTTATTTACTTAACTAGATGATGTCTTACATTAGTTATTATGACTTTATTATAATATTCAAATAATAGATTATTATATGTCTGATTAATCTTCACTGATTCCTTCATTTAAGAATTCAATTACGCCATCATTCCAGTTAGAATTACTCCTTGCTTATCTTCAAACCCAATGTATTGTAGCAGCTGGAATTAAAGCCAGTGTAGATCAATTTTTCATTGTTTTTTCTGTCCTTTGTAATTTTTCTGTACTCTCCATAGGCTGGCTGCAAATCATTTCATTTGCATGTCTCCACATATTTTGTATAAAGTATCGGTCAGAAAATACTAAACATCACCATTCAAAGGCCAATGAACAAATAGTTAGATTATAATAGTCCCAATCCTGCAGGGTGCTGAATGGCCTCAGATGTCAAATCTGGGAGGCCCAAGGGCACTCAGTAGCTTGCAAGAGGCTTTTCGCACTTTTTAGGATTCAGATCCGAAATAAGTTGTTTTTAAACTAAGTACTAAGACATACACAGTACCTAAAGTTATAATGCAAAATGTGCAAGTGGTGTTATTACAGGCATTTTTTAATTTTAGGTTTTCTAGACATATGTGATGACAGAAAATGATTCCATTTTCAATTTAGGAGACTTGTTTAAAGGGAAGAGTTGCAGTGAAATAATAGTCAAGTTACTGGTTTATGCTATGGACAAAAAATTAATATATCCCATTTTATCTTGTGTCTGAAGAGATTTCCTTCTGTTAGTAGAGTTTTGTATGTAATTAAGGTACAAATAATCACTGTGTAATGTAGACAGACTCCAATCGGCGGTGACTGGCATCAAACCTGTGACCTCTGAAGCTTGAGCTAAAAGACCTGTCTTTCTTAGCCAAGGCTGTAGCAGACTCCTCAATCTCCAGCCGGTCTAGTTACCATTAAAGGGAGATAAAGTGTTACATGCAGCAGGCATGGGTGCTGCACTTTACTTCCTGTTCATAAAAATATTATTTCAGGAAACTATGACATGATATTGAGTATTCCCGTTGAGGGGAAAGGGGGGAGTGATGGCATGCCCTCCACCAGAAGGTAATGTGATACTCTGTACAATTCTCAGCTGATATTATTTTTTCCTTCGTTTTCATCAGTGAGGAGTGGGGATAAGACACAACTAACACTGATGAGATTAGTAGTAGTTTTTTTGTTTGTTTGGGCACTTGCTAGTAGAAAGGAAATTTCTGCCCTTGCAAGTGTGAGGTGTGCTGTGGGTGGGTACTGGATATGCAGAGGACCCCTGAGCCATCTGGACTGTACAGCTTTATTGTGTCCTGAGATCCTGTATAAGCTGCACAGCCCAGGGAGGAGCCCTGAGAGGAACTGTACCAAGCCCTCTTCTTTCTAAGACGCAGCATACAGGGGGTAGATGAGCCATCTCCTACTCCAGGCCCCTTTGATCTCTTCCCACCCACTTGTTCACCCCCTAGCTGCACTGAGGACCTGGACCCAAGCTGTGGGTAGCCCTAGTGCAGCCAGGTGGGGAGGTACCCTTACTCCCCTGTATAGCCATGTTAGTATTTGAGAGCACAATTTAGCCCTTGATTAATCCAAATTTTAAATAAATCAGCAGTTCTTTTTCTTATCTGTTCAGAAATCATTTGACCTCATGTACATATATTTTTATTATTGTAACTGTTAATTCTGTAGGTTTTCTGAGATGAAAATGTAGCAGTAAGTCCATTCCGTCACTCTAGTGTCTCTATTACTCACTTGGGACCAAATCCTTAAATCTGCTCGGAGGCCACATAAACACAGTTCCACTGGTGTTGGCCATTGGCTCAGTGAACTGCATGAATCCTCTGAATCAGAGCCTTTTGTAGATAGGAGCCACAACCTCTGCTAAGGCCCAAAGCCAAAGGTGATAGTCAGAGCTGTAGCCAGGGTGTGCAGGGATGCTCTGAGTTCTGCCTCTAGTTTCTGAGAGAGGAGTTTTTCCTGTAATGCAAAGTCCTTTTGCTCAGGTCTTGAACAAGGAACTAGACTTGGTGCATATTCACTATGGGACTGGATGATTTTTCTTTTCAAATGAGTCATTTAAACAATGCCTCTCCTTGGCATAAATCTATTTTAATCTTCTGGTATTTTTATACTGACAAATGCATCTGTAAATGTAGTGCATCCAAGTAATCATGGTTTTACAAGGTCCCTGTTTTAGCTGAGATCTGTTGAATTAGAAAATCTGTTATAAGGAATCTAATTGCATTGGAAAAATCAAATGTATGCACCTGTTCTCTGAAATTGTATTGTAAGTGAATTGAACATTTCTAACACTGATGAAAATTTATTTCAATTTTATGAAAGACATTTACATAAGAACAGGCCTAATGAGAAACAAACAGCTGTCAGTTTGCTGACTTCATAAACAAATCAACACCTAATGACTGAATGAGAGTTTCAGGATAATGGAGTAAATGTAATTACAGTATCTCAGAAGGTAGCAAATATAATTTTTATCAGCCTCAAATTTGCATTGGCTCCTCAAGTTTCCTTAATACCAGGAGAGAATGCAGCATTATTTTAAATTACATATCACAAAAATTCTGTAAGAAAGAGGAGAGTGTTTTGCTTGCAGTACCTTTTTCTGCATTTGGGAATCAGTATGATTTCTTTCATTTTTCTAAATGTAATGCCATAACAATAACTTAAATTTAACATCAACCTGACTCAAATGTAATATCATCAGGAAGCCAAAAACAGATTTCGAGCCATACAAAAAGTCTAAAATTTGAGAAACAGTTGTGACATTTTGAAGGTGCTTTTCCCCTGTAATTCTTTTTATATAAATCTTTGATATTACGCTGTTTGTTTTAGTAGGAGACCAAATGGTGATTGACCAGACAGCCAATTTTTTATCACTGAGAATGCAGCTGACACTCTGCCTTTTATTCTTTTTTCCTTAATTAACATGGCCTTTTTAAAATCTTGATTGCCATTTTAAATAGAATAATCCTCTTAAACCGGTTGTTACCTTGAGCTGCAGTATAGCTTTGGAGAGCTTTCAAAAAGTATGGGAGGGACTGGTTTTTCCTTAACACTGCTCTTGCAACCAAGAGTTTAGTCTAAATACATTTTCTTTAATTCAGACAGACACCTAGATATGTAACAGCTCTTATTATTCAGAGCCATGTGACAATCATGTTCATTTTCATAGGGTTCCTTCCAATCACTTCTATCCAATTTACCCCAGTGCTGTGGTAAGGAAGCAATCTGCGCCATTTTCCTTGATACAGATCATATTTGCATTACAATGGTAGAGCTGGCTTGTTGAGACTCCAGCATAATGGCTGAGAAGCTTTTTAATTTTTTTTTCTTTTTTAACAAAAAGACAAAAAAAAACCCACCCCACATTCTGTTCTAGGCCTAGTCAGCGTAATGAGTCATCTCGGAGCCTGATGAGTGCTGCTGAGCTGATGACTCATCCCTGAGCATGATTACCTGAGGGCTCCACATCAATCAGCCAGGGCTCAGCCAATCCACAGGTGCAGGTCTAACCAGGTGACCCCAGGCCCAGGATATAGGCAATGAGAGCTCTCACTCCAGTCTGCTTAACGTCACAACCTCGCTGGGAATATCCCCTGCCACTTGGTGGTTCTGACACACTGCTCCTACTCCTACTCCTGCTCCTGCTCCAGCCTTGTTCCAACCCCATTCTTAATTCCTGCTCTGACCCCTGGTTTAAGTCCCCAGCATGACCACTAGTCCTGACTGCCACAGTTCCAACCACTAGTCATGACTGCTGCTGCTTTAACTACGAGGAATGATCATCCATCAGTTTCTGACCGTTTGAGTAGGCTGCCTCCTTTTGTGCCCAGCTGCAGAAGCTGAGATGGAAACCCCTGGAGTGATATCTATCTCTGAGATCACAGAGATGGTCCAGAGTCTTCAGGATCAAGTTGCCCAATTGCATCTGGAGAATGCCTTCCTCCACTCACAGATCCCCACAGCCACAGATAACCCCAGTACCGTCAGCCATGGTACCTTTGGAACCCAGCCCTAAGGTTTCACTGCCAGACAGATTTGATGGGAACCACCAGTGCTGCCTTTTATTCCTGATGAGTCCTGTGATGTATCCTGATGATCAGACCAAGGTGGGCCTTATTATCAATGTACTGACTGGTGAAACCCTGAACTGGAGCTAGCCACTCCTGGAACAGGCCAGCCTGATTCTCACTAACTTTGACAAGTTCATCCACACCTTCTCTGTAATATTTGATTATCCGAATTGCACCTATACCATCTAAGCCACGCTGCAGTTTCTCCAGCAAGACTGTCAGCCTGTGTCTACCTATGCTGCCCATTTTCAGCATCTGGTTGCTGACAAGAGTGGAACAAGGTGGCACAGATTCAGTATTTACTCCAGGGTCTGAACAATGACAGGAAAAATGAATTGGTACAGGTCAAACCTCCCATTAGTTTGGATTTGTATATTGAACGGCGGCTCCAGATTAAGAGTCATTTGTTCGAATGATGCCAAGAAAAGAAGAGGTTGTGCACACAACTCCAGCCTTGTCCTGTTTCATTCCAGCCATCCCGTTGAGCTGTCCTAGAACTGGAGCCTATGCAGACTAGTGTGAAGAGAAAGAGAAGACATCTCATTGATCAGGGGAAGGAGTATTGACATCAGAACAGCTTTTTTGTACTGGGGGGCAGGGCTACTTTGCCATTAAGTGACCCCTTAAATCCAGACTTTCAGCAGACCCAGGGAAACAATCATGTCCAGCCCCATTAGAGGGTTTGCAGCTGGATGTAACCTCATAGTTGAGTTCTCCAACGAAGCCCCCTCTTCTGCCCATATGTATCTTGGCAGCCGTGAATTGTAATCCTCTGCACCTGCAGGTCTTTCTCCATCTCTGGGTCTCAACTACACCTGAGGTGAATTGAACCCAGCTTGCACTAATGAATTCTGGTGCCTCTAGCAATTTCTTGGATACTGGATTCACTAAGGTTAATCAGCTTCCAGTGCAAAGGAATCCCACCCCAGATCTAGTGGTAATGATTGATGGTAGCATGCTGTCCTTTTCTTCAGTTGTCCAATAAGTCTTGCCCTTCCAGGCTGAAATCCAAGATCACCAAGAGACTCTGCATTTTAATTTAATTAAGTCACCACACTTTCTGACCGTGCTCAATATTCCATGGCTCTCAGTACGTGATCCACACATCTTATGAAATATGCTCAAACTATGATTTCAGTTGAGCTATTGCCGAGAATCCCATTTAACAGAGTCCAGGCCAATGAAACAAGAACCAGCACTGAGAAGCCCACTGCCTTCTGTGACCAGCAGATTAAAGGAGTTAATGACACATTAATCCCTGCAAAATATCAAGAGTTTGCTGATGTATTTGATAAAAGGAATGCTGATACTTTACTCCCATGTAGACCCTAAAATTGCCCCATCGATCTCCAGTAACGGGCTAGATTTCCATTTGGACAAATGTATTCCTTATCAGAACCAGAAATACCTTGATGCAAATCTTGCAAAGAATATCAATCATCCATCCATATCTTCTGCTGAGGCCCTAATTTTGTTTATGAAAAAAGAATGGCTCCTTTTACCTTTGCAGGGACTATCGCGTCTTGGACAAATCACCATCAAGAGCAAGTACGCTTTGTTTTTGGTAAACAAGCTGTTGGAAAGAATCAGTTCCACCAAGGTATTTACCACGTTCAATCTTCATGAGGCTTACAGTCTAGTCTGTATTTGGGAGGGTAACAAATGGAAGACAGCATTGCACACTGTTACGACGATTTTGAATATCTGGTTATGCCTTTTGGTCTCTCCAATGCCCCAGCCACATTCTAGCTCTTTGTCAAGGACATTCATTTTCAGGGATGTTTTAGGCCAGTTCATGGGATCTATCTTGATGACATCCTCATCTTCTCAGAAAGGTGCATGTTTCCAGATCCAGGTATATACAGACCATAAGAACCTGGAGTACCTACAAACAGGAAGGGCTCTCAACCAGCATCAGATCTGGTGGTCCTTTTTTTCTCCAGGTTCGATTTCACTATGACCTGTTCCCTGGAATGGTAAACCCAACGCACTGTCCCCAAGGGTGAGTAGCTGGAGAAGAAAAATAGGGCACCTGAATCTGCCATAGTCTTTAAGCCTGTCATTTCTTCAGTGTGATGGTGAACAATGGCTTGCTTTCTCATGTAAAGCCTCTCCTACCCTATGTTCCATTTGCAATAAACCTTATGTCAACTGACATGACTTAGTTCCTAACCCAAAATTCTCTGTCAAGAATGGGATTCTTATGTTAAAGAACCAGATCTATATCCCCAGTGGTGAACCACATCTAGCAATACTCCAGCTATGCCATGACGCATCCCTGGCTGGCCATTTGAGCCACTGGAAAATGTTGAAGCTGGTCTCTTGATATTTCTCGTGTCCAAAACTACATGCATCCATTGAGTCCTACATTGAATCCTGTGATGTCTGTGCTCAAACAAAGACCCCTTGGTGCGCTGATTCCACTGCCCGGGGATCACAGTTTGTTTCACACTTCTGACAGGAATTGTTCAAGTTCCTGGATGTTAAATTGTATGCTTTCTCAGTTTATCACTCACAGACTGATAGGCAGACTGAACGAGTGAACCAAATTCTGGAGCAGTACCTCCATTGCTTTGTGAATTATCATCACCATGACTGGGTTTCCCTCCTTCCCTTCACCAAATTTTGTTGTTACATTGCTGATCAATTAGGAAACATGCTCATTTAAAGTTGTGCAATGCTCCCTTCTAAGGTCGTTTGGCAGCTGCCTGTTTTATCCATTGCTTGCAGGAAGAGCAGCCTGTTGCAGCTAGCTGGTGGGGACTTGTAGCCAGGGTGGACCAGCAGCCCCCCTATCAGCTCCCCATATCAGCTCCCCGGTCCCCTAGGTTCCCTGTGCTGCAGCGGACCAGCAGGCTATCAATTGCCAGGCAAGTCAGCTGTCCTTCCCCCCACTGCCATGTGCTGCTCCTGCCCTCTGCCTTGCAGCTGCTCCCCGAGCCTCCTGCTTGCTGTGCAGGGGGGAGGGGAGGAAGAGGGAGGCCTAATGTCAGGGTGTCCCCCTCCCCCATGCTCCTGCACCCTGCTTACCCCTTCTCCATATAGAGCAGGGACGGGACATGAGAGACAGAGAGAGCCTGGGGTAGCAGCTGCTGTCTCAACTTCCCAATCCACTTAAAAAGACAATGCACTTAAGAGTGGGTCAGCTTACTTAAAGGTGCAGTGTGCATCTCTCTCTCTCTCTCCCACACACAAGGTGTGTCTGTCTGTGTCTGCTATGCTGTCTCCCCTCCTCGTGTTCGTGCTGCCTTGTATGAGAGGCTACATTAACAACGTGTTAACCCTTGAGGGCTCAGCCGAGTGCTAGTTCATCATTTAGCAGCAAGGCATTCCCTGGGAAATATCCCTCCCTCTTCCACCCTCTAACTTCATCACCTCAACCAAGCTTCACAATCATCATAGCTGTGAACAGTATTAAATTGTTTGTTTAAAATGTATACTGTGTGTATATCTGTATAATATATAGTTCTTTGTCTGGTGAAAAAAATTTCCCTGGAACGTAACCCGCCCCCCATTTACATTAATTCTTATGGGGAAATTGGATTTGCTTAACATCGTTTTGCTTAAAGTCGCATTTTTCAGGAACATAACTACAACGTTAAGTGAGGAGTTACTGTACAGTAATTCCAACTACCGATCAACCCCCAGACTCACTTTTATGCCAACTGTGATTTCTACATTCGTTTTCACCTGTCCATGCCCCAAGCCTCCTATGTACCTGCAGCCTTTAACCTAGTCAAACACCATCACTGCATCTAGGAAAAATTGAAAGCCCATCTAGATTCAGCCCAAAAATATTACAAGTGTTATGCTGACCTTCATGAGTGAGCAACCACTCCAATCACAGTTGGAGATAAATTATGGCTCTCAACACAATACCTTGATTCTACTTGGCCTTCAAGGAAGTTGGATTATCGATATCTGAGCTCATTCCGAGTCATCCAGCAGATCAATCCTGTGGCCTTCAAAGTCCAGCTGTCTAAGGTGATGAAAATGCAGCCAGTATTCCACATCTCTTTGCTGAAAAAGCATACCAACAACTCCTTCCCCAGATGAGTACAACCATCATTTCTACCCATCATGGTCCAGGGGTATGAGGAGTATCTGGTGAAGCAAATTTTGGATTCCAAGCTATGTACCTTGTCGATTGGGAGGGTGATGGTCCAGCTGATCGTTTGTGGGAGCCCATTGAAAACATACATGCACCCAACCCACTTTGAGAATTCCATCAATTACACCCTTATAAGCCTGGTCCAAAGACCCCTGATAGGCATCTTTTGAATGGGGGGAGGGAAGGAAATATAATGAGTCATCTCTGAGCCTGATGAGTACTCTCAGCCTGAACCCAATAAGTGCTGTTGGGCTGATTAGTCATCCCTGAGCCTGATTACCTGAGGGTTCCACATCAATCAACTGGGGCTCAGGCAGTCTACAGATGCAGGTCTAACCAGGTGATCCGAAAGCCAGGGATATAGGCTCCCAATGAGAGCAGCCACTCAGTCTGTTCAATATCACTGTCTCACTGGGAGTATCCCCTGCCACTTCGTGGTTCTGACAAACTACTCCTGCTCCTGCTCCAGCCTTGTACCAACCCCATTCTTGATTCCTGCTCTGACTCTGTCTCAGGTCCCCGGCCCAACCACTAGGCCTGACCACTGCTGCTTCAACCACTAGGCCTGACCATCCACTTCTCAGTTTCTGACAAAGTGATCAAGTTGTTTTCACATAAGCTCTTTATAAGAAGATTTTGGCCACATTTCTATTGGTCTAAAAAGTTCAACTCAATACACTTACCACCTGTAAATATGAGAAACAAATCTCATGCCATTGCTAAATTAAAGGACTTCCTTTCAAATCAATGCACCAAGTTTTAGCCACAACACTCTTTAATAGTAATTGGAGTTGCAGCTATAGCCCAGCACACCAAGTTAAGACTAGAGAATATGTACTCACTTCCATTACTCTTGCTCAGTACTCAAACTCCACATTGCAGTTGGCATAAATCCTATTCCACATTCAGAATCACAGGGCAGGTCACTGAAACAGTTCCATATCCAGGAAGATATGTCTGGAGGAGAGGCTGCTTCTTGTGGGAACGGTCACCTCTGTTTGCAGGCAATGCAGTGGCACCTATTGGTCTGTCACTGTTGGCAAGTTGCGAAGCATCTCCTGGACAGTCCATTAGTCCCGGCTACCGTACTGTGTAATGCATGGCCAGATGCAGCATCTCTCAAGTGCTGCCACATAAAATGTGGATGAACTTTTAAATTCCACATCCCATATGTTGCACAACATTTTGCACAAAAAGAGATGTAAATTGTTACCAATGGGACTGCTGGTTCTGTCACTTGTGCAGAGCAGTTAAGAGCCTGATGGTGTAAAATCTCTTTGCTTTCACCTCTGAGCCCTGTGTGTCCTGGCATCCCCTGAGCTGTGCACCATGGGCAGCCAGTCGGGGCAACTGTGTGAAATCAGGGAAATGCCGTTTATACGATACCTCCTCGACTTTTTTGCTACAGGAAACTGTGCATAGGACTCATGCTTACTACTTACACAATAGAAAACATTCAGTGGAAGTTAGGTGCCTAATTGTCCTTTATGCCTTTGAAAATGTCCCCCACAGGTTCTAGTGCTGCATAATTGAGTTTTGTGAAGCTATGATCATCATTTAAAAGCAAGGGAATACAGAGATAATGCTTCCACTCCAGTAACTCGGAACAACAATATGAGTTAAATAATCTGTCAGTGCATTCTTTTTTAAAAACAGTCTTTTACAAAAATATTTCTCCTTGTGGTCAGTGGCTTTTTTGTTTCCTTACACCCAATAAGAGCAAATACCGATTGTTATGGTTCTTCTTGTGGGATTACAAATTGTGATCTCAATGAAGTGAAAATGATTAAGGTGCCTTGAGGAGCACCATTGTTCAGTGAGCTTTAGTGTTCCTTGATATACTTCAATGAATTTTAGAAACACAGTTCTAAGAATTTAAAGGATTTTGGGGGGAGTCAATGGCACATTATCTTCAGGTCACTGACAAAATAAACAGTAAAAGCTAACTCTGAATGTTTATGGTCACTTGTGTCTGTGTGTATTTAGGGAGTCCTTATTCTGTGGATTAAATGATGATATAGGCATTAATGGATCATTCATAGCTTCTATGATCTAACTTGTCAATACATCATATCCTGAAGGAATATTTAATCTGCAAACCTGCCCAGGCATGTTAACTCTATATACCAGGGGTCGGCAATGTTTGGCATGCAGCTCACCAGGGTAAGCACCCTAGCAGGCCGGGCCAGTTTATTTACCTGCTGATGCGGCAGGTTCGGCCGTTGGCGGCCCCCACTCGCTGCGGTTCGCCGTCCCGGGCCAATGGGGGCGGCGGGAAGCCACGGCCAGCACATCCCTCAGCCCGTGCTGCTTCCCGCCGCCCCTATTGGCCCGGGACGGCAACCGCGGCGAGTGGGGGCCGCGAATGGCCGAACCTGCCGCGTCAGCAGGTAAATAAACTGGCCCGGCCCGCCAGGGTGCTTACCCTGGGGAACCGCGTGCCGAACGTTGCCGACCCCTGCTATATACTGTAAAACTCTTACTATATTTTTGATGAAAAGTAATTACTGAGAATGGGGGGAAATGGTTCATTTGGGTGAAAAAGCAGTGCCTACAGCATTAAAGGTGAACAGAAGCCTTTAGTTGATGGCTTTAAACAAAATTCTAACTATCACTTAAATCAGGGGTGGGCAAACTTTTTGGCCCAAGGGCCACATCTGGGTATGGAAATTGTATGGCGGGCCATGAATGCTTATGAAATTGGGGGTTGGGGTACGGGAGGGGGTGAGGGCTCTGGCTGGGGGTGTGGGCTCTGGGGTGGGGTCAGAAATGAGGAGTTCAGGGTGCAGGAGGGGACTCGGGGCAGGGGGTTGGGGGCAGGGTGGGCAAATTACCCAAGACCTCAGGACCCGATACTCAAAAAATGAACAAAGCAACAAGATTAGACCATTCAAAATTGGGAATTTTAGTACATTCTGGCAGTTTTTGAATTGTCTAGCTTTGTTGCTTTGTTCATTTTTTGAGTATCGGGATACATGCATGCTTAGGCATCTTGATATGTTTGGCTATAACTCTATCACCTTTAAACATCTTTAAGAAAGTGAGGTCTTCCTATGCAAAAGAAGTTAACTTTTTTGTTCAGTTGTGGGTGGATTTCAGTGGTTCTCACTATTATATATCAAATCAAAGTAAAAAGATGTTAAAACGACATTATTCAGCTAGCAAAGTCAAGCACTCAAAAGTTAAGAAATGCCAAAATTAATGATGCCTAAGCAATCTTACTTTACTCCCTTAAGCGTATACATTACGAGGCAGGCTTTAATTACATAATCACATATTATTTTTCCACAGATGCCCTGCTTCACTCAGTGTTCAAGAAGCACAGTGCTCAATTAATAAGCAGCTATTCAATATTTTGTTTTAGCCTCATTGTTCAATATGTGCCCTCTGTCTTATTTATGGCACACTATTCAGACCCTACTTGAAGACACAGTTGTTAATTTCCTCAGAGACTTTGCTGTGGAGCTCATCAGTATAGTATCCAAGGGCTTCACAAACATTAATTAATTTATTTTCACAAACCCCTCCTTTGAGGTGGTGGGGTATTAGCACCATTTTACAGACTGAGAGCTCAAACACACAGAGATGATGGTAAAATATATCCATTAATTTGGGTGTCCCATTTGAGATGCCTGGGACCTGACTTTTCAGAGTACTTAGCATCATATAGTACTTTTTATATTCAAGCACAACTCTCTGCTCAGCACTTCTACAAATCAGGCCCAGGGTCTCAGGTCGTCACCTACAAAATGAGGAACTCGAACTTAGTGACCACCTGGGAAAAGTTTGGTGTAGTGATTTGCTTAACATTGCACAGGAATTCTTTGGCAGGAGTAGAGGTAGAATCCAATTCTCTAGGACAGTAGTCAGCCATGAGACTCTCCTTTCTCTCCCTACAGTCCCCTGCCTCATTCACTCCACATCTACCAGCTTCTGCAACAAATGAGCTAGGGGGGGTCCTATGAACAACAGCTTGCTTTAACATAATTCTGATTCATCCCCAAGGGAGGTCCATCCTGTGCACTAAATGAGGCAGGGGTCCTGAGGGAAAAATAGTATATGATCATATTGTTAAAGATGATATCATAATGCATCCATGCATACTTAGTTCTGGCATTTCTGTTTTTTAATACTTGACTTGGCAACCTTAATAACATTCTTTTAACATTTTTTGTTTTGTTTTGTTTTAACATGGCCAAAGCTATGTATTTTTCTCTAGCCTTGTTCTCAGAAATGGCTGAAGTGGAGAAGTCAAATTACCAGAAGGACAGAAACTACAACAACCACAAAACCTGGGTTAGGGGTGGGGAATGTTACACCTTTAACATATAGCATGAAATTACAGGGTTTGGATTTCATTTGAGTGCCTAGCCAACAATGGGTCATTTAAAAAATATTAAAATAAAAGCAAAAATGTATTATATAAAACATATATGCCTCTAAAAACTGATTAAAATGTCAAACCAGATCATAAATTCTTGTAATATTGTCTCAACAAAGTGAAACTTTTGTATTCAGTAAAAATGACACAACTGTTAGTGACTGGAAATAACATACAGAAAAATTGTTTTCTAAAATGACTTGTTTTAAATAATACAGTACCCGACAGGCAGTCTTACCATGAAAGGTACAACCTATTAACTCACAAGCTTGACATGTAAAATCTCTTAAATTCAGTCTCCAGCCATTCTTTTCTAGCTTTATGTCTTGTCTTATCCTCACAGAATGCTACTGAATAGAAGTTTGCTCCTCTTCATGAAGTTTTTAAACGTCATGTTTCTGTTAAGCATAAAGCGTTTGAAGCACCTCTGTAACATTCCTCAGAAATGTCATGAATAATTGGATTGTCCCTCATTTTCTCCTGCACATAAAGGTGCTTCTATCTAGAAAATTAGTTTATCAAAATCTATCTTCAGTTGTGTCAATCTCTTACAAGTAGAACTGTAGAACTAGTTTATTCTGTATTTCTGCTTTGTTGCATTCTAGCCTCTTGCAGAGAGTTGTGTAAAGCATTATAAATAAAACAATTTTGTTATTAATTTTAAGGTCCAGCGCTACACGTTTCCGTTGGAGTCAGTGCTACTACACAGTCCAAGATGAATGGGCTTTAGACAACATCTACATTGGACAACAATGTCCAAATATGTGTAATGGACATGGCTGGTGCGACCATGGCGTGTGCAGGTATTGCATGTTTGCCAGTTCCTCCAGAAATGGTGACTCTGAATGCTGCTGGGATTTTATGTATTGTGTTATAAGGATGTTAGGGCACCTAGAGCTTTGGAGATGTATCTTTTGATCATTTAAAATCTGTATAAATAAATGGAATAATGTGTTGGTTAAACCATTATGGCCAGAACAAAAGCCAACAGGTGTTCCAGTCCCCAAAAGCAAAGCAGCCATATACCTGGTGGATCCAGGCTGTGGAGAGATCCTTCAGTGGGGTACAGCCATCATAACTGCATCTACTCCAGCATCACCATCCTGTCCCAGGCATAGGGAATATGACCAGGGCACTGCTGTGACCAGCTGATCCCATGTTGTCAGAGTGGACCCCTGGGTGGGTACTATTTGGCAGCCAGTATCACACTGAACTGTCTTTAGGCTTCTGTGACTTATACCAGGGATTTGGCTAGTGCCTACTGGCCTCAAGATCATCTAGATACCACAGTGACTGGCATGTTTTTAAATAGCTAGAGAGAGAAAAAAATATGATGGTATTTTAAAAAAATATAGAGGTCATGGATATAGAAAAAACATAACCAATTAATGTTTATTCACATTGTAAAAACATAGAAAACCATAGTAGACTAACAAATTTCAAGACCTCTTGGACACTGCAAAGTAGTCAATGTGCTCCACACCATGGCCAGAACTTTACAGGGACAGCAGGGATACAACTAAGATCCATCTACACCAAAAGCAAATGCCCCTGCCATGTGAGCAGGAGGAAAACCTCTGATAACTATTAATATTCTAGAACCTAAGACACAGAATTGAGCTGTGGTACATGTCCACACAAGATAGGTCATTACAGGAGAGATTTTCTAAGTCACAAATGGAAGTCAGTAACCCAAATGCCATTGACTTTCTCTCCCTATAGTATCATTCATTTACCTTCCATCCCAAAAGATCAGAGTGTTTTGACTATATAAATGCAGATATAACTAACCACTAAAATGTAGCCATCTCGGGGGGGAGAGAGACAGCAACACTATGTAACTGTAAGTGGAGGAGAAGTTTTGATCATGGTCACTAGGACAAGCCCCTGTTCTTAAATATCCCATGAAACTTTTTGTAAGGACAGATTTTTAACAGTTCATGGGCCCTTCTGTGTGTGGTCAACTTGTATATGCTCTAATTCCAGTTTGCTAATGCTCCCTCCAAATCAGGGATTGTGCAATACACAGGTCAGAAGATGTGCAGAAGTGTGCAGGCCTGTTTGGAAATTTGGCCGTTAATACCTCTGTGAACAGAATAGCCATTACATTTTTTGTCTCATTGGAAACATCTACCTACATAGTAGCTTCTGTATATCTGTTTCAGAAGGGCTGAACTGACCATGCCAGGACCTGAACTTGTGATTCCAGGGAGTCTGATTATTTCACAACTAACTTAGAAGGGCTGCTGCATTGCTTTAAAGTAGTTGTGGATAACATCAAGTAGAATATATATGTATCTTTAGGAACCTGGTGTCTTTATGCTTCTCTCCAGGTGTGATCCAGGATACCAGGGCACTGAATGTCACCCTGAGACTTCCCTCCCTTCAACGGTAATGTCTGATTTTGAGAACCCAAATAGTTTGAAGACTGAATGGCAGGAAGTTATTGGGGGAGAAATTGTAAAACCTGAACAAGGCTGTGGGGTCATTTCTTCTGGATCATCCCTCTATTTCACCAAGGTACGGCCAAGAGTTGGATAAATTAGAAACACTTTACATACAACTTTTAAGTGGAACCTGATTTCATTGTACATCAACAAAGAAGGAGATTGGTGTGTGTGTTAGGAAGAGATACAAGACTAGATGACATGCAGTACCTAAATGCAAAACAGACAAAAATATGGATATGTGTGCAGAACAATGCCAAGTTAGTCTTTTTACAGACAAAAAGGATGGGAATGCAGAAGTTGATTGTTCACCTAAAAAAAACCATGTGTAATGGGAGGAAGTAAAGGATCAGTGATGTACCTGAGAAATTTGCATATTAATCTGCTATTGTTTATAATAGGATTTGTATATATACTGTATTTTCTTTCAAGTAACTTACAACTCCCATTAGTGACTATTCTTTAATTCTTTTTCCTAAGAAAGGGCAGTAGTCTTTCTTTCAGAGGCTAGTTCTTTCCCTAGACCCTCAAGGCATTCAACTTTTTGTGAAGTCAAGGAACTGGAACTGGTGAAAATACAGATATGTTACTCCTCCAGCCTTCTGTAAAATGCCTGGTTAGCTCTTATGAGATACTTTGTTTGCATGACTCAGTTGGCTCACACACAAAAATAACATGAAACAAAGAGAAAATTAGGAAATGTGCAGATCAATAATATATAATCAGATGAAAGCAAAAAGATACTTTTAGAACCAAATGTACGATTAGGAGAAGTGCTTTGTGGTCACAGATTTACTTTTCTTCTTACATTATCTCGGCTGTAATATCTGATTTTCATTACAGAAAGGAAAACTATACACCTAGTTATATGGTTTCCTTTTACAAGCCTGATCCAACTGCCACTGCAGTCAATAAAAGTTGGATCAGACTCCTAGAGGAATAAATTAATATGTTAAGCTGTGTAATTGTACGTTGTTTATCTCATGTACAAAAATCTATCCCATCAAATCATTTTCAGAACTTCTATATACATGCAGGGGTGCTGGAACAATTTTTATAGTGGGGGTGCTGAGAGCCATTGAACCAAAGTGTAAACTCTGCCTATAATGGAAAACACTTCAAGTCAGGGGGTGTGGCAGCATCCCCAGTACTCCCAATTCCAGCCCCTATGTATATGTATACAGCCAAGTCTCCTGGAAATGCAATGCTGTTCTGCAAGTTTCATAACAGACCAATCAGTCTAACTAGCTAATTGTGATAATTGGATTTTTGATATAATTGTCTTCTCTATTAGATGTTCCTCCTTCTGGCTCATTTTCTCAAGCCAAGTTTCTCAAAGTAATTTGCTAAATTAGAATTAACCTGCTATGATCTGGGGTTCTCTTTTATTATTTTTCTTCTTATTTCTGCTTAGGAAGAGTGAAAATCTCATTTAGAAATTCTTGGCTTCTTTCTATTGATCTCTAAGGGTTAGTTTAGCATTTATTTTTTCAGTAGCAGCAGTCTGAGTGCCATAATTGAAGGTGGCTTATTTAATTTGTGTTTAGATGTTCTGTGTTCAATGCACCTCGCTGCCATGGTGATAGATGTTATAATAAATTATTTGTAATCATTGGCTGACATTTGTGTGTTGTTTTCGGAGCACGTACACATGTGTTGCTATTTCTTTGTATTTGTTCAAATAGCCACTTTGTATTTGAACTTCTAATGTTTACTGCCATTATCAGTCTCTCATTTCAGGATTAATTTTGGCTTTGTTCTGCTGAGTCCTGATTTATCTTTTATATCTCATTTTAATCAGTTGTAGGTGTGTTTGCATCACGGTACTCTTTCAATTAGCCCCCTGCATTTCCTTTGTGATTTTGCAAAACTGGAGGCCTGTTTTAATTAACCAAATTCTGTAGCTGATTATTCTATTGGTAGAATGGATTTTGTGTTATATGTTTGAGAAGTACTGCAAACCTATCTGAAATAGTATCTCAGTTTTTCACATGAAGCTTGATTCACCCCGGCTAGTTCAGGGGATGAAGTACATTGCACAAAGACCCTGAGTTATCCAGGACTGGTACACCCTCAGAAGATTGTGTGTTTACATGTCTTCCCCTCTCAGAAGTTCAGCTTGATCAGGACAGCTTTCAATTCCAGCTCAGTCGCTGAAGGAAGTTACCATGGAGGCTCCCAGGGGAATATCAGCCCTGCACTCTGGCCATGCTCCCTCCCTGGCTAGTGTAACCCATTTTTGGTACCATGCTAGCCAGTTTTGGACCCCACAGTAGAGTTGCTGTTGCAATCATCTTACCCCACCACCTTCTCATTCCAGGTAGACTTTCCTCATGCGGGGGCCCCATATTATGTCAGAAAAGCTTATATAACTCAAAGTGAAACAATGCCATTGGGTTTTAATTTAATTTCATGAGGCTCAAGGGATTTTTTGCATATTAAAAAAAGTTTTAAACCAATAAAATCTGCAATTGGCTGCAGAATTTCAAGAACTTAATTTGGTTCGTAAATTAATTTACAAAAGATTATAATGCTCTAGACATGTAAAGGGATTGATACTTTGATATACTGCATATACAGTGTATTGTACAGTCTAACTATGGAACTAGATGTATAATATTATGCATGTAATTCCAAAACAAAATGGAAGGATGCAGCAAGGTTTGGGCTAGAATGCTGTAGACATTTGTGTGTTCTGATTTTTCCATGAACTGAAGGAAAGGTTTAAATCCATCTCACTATTTGCTTGTAAAGTGTGGCTGGCGTTTTAAACCCCAACACTGAACCCTTGTCATTTATGTCCAGTTAGATCACATCAGTTGCCTATCATCGGGACTTGAAGTCTGAAGACAATCATAGGGGAAGACATGATAAAAAATTCAAAATTATAAATGTGGTTTGAAACATCTAAACCATCTTTGTAAACTCAACCAAACTTCCTATTTTTAATGCTACTTTGTACTTGGAAATGGAGGAGAAATCCATGATTCTGTAGAAAATTAAAGAAAACATGAGTGCCCACTACTCTGTTCCACTGAGATCCTAAGTCTTATGTTTGTTTAGTGTACTCTGGAACCCAGAGTTCAACTTTGTTGCTGTTGTGGCAGATCAGTTAATATGATGTTGGGGGTGGAACAAACAATCCATAAATTCAGGTTCAGAGGGTTGATCCATTTTGTAGCCATAATTCAAAAAACAAAAGACTCTTCACAGCCAGAGCCTTGTCTTGATGGATCTGGTTCCGTGCTTACTCCAACCCAGTGAGACAGTGACTCCCGTAACACTCTTTTTTATAAAAAAGTTTTTAACCCAAACTGAGCTCAGCTCTCTTCCCTCCTGGCTGAATTCTTTGGTGAAGGCAAATCCCTCGGGGGAAATGGTAGGAGTTTTGGTACTTACTTCAGTTGAAACCTATTGAAGATTCACTGCTCCAGGAACGGGCTTTAATCACCTCCCTTCCAACTGTTGGGCAGTCAATACATCAGGTTACAGCTCTCAGTAAAGTTTATTCAGGTGCTTACCATAATGTCAGTGACTCTTACTGCCAAAATATGCCAAGTTACGGCTATTTTTAGAGCACAAAACAGGTGAAATCAGTGTTCTCTCTCCACCTGCACAGATATTCTTGGGTGATGGTTTTTCCTATCACCATCTTACCTATAGTAATGTATGGCAGTGCAGGATTGGTCAGTCCTTGAGCCTGATATCAGGTGATGAGCTCAACTTCATCTCCTTTTTGCTTCTCTAAATCTTCCTCTAAGATTTTTGTTCTTTTCTGATAATTCCTTGTAGTTTCTCCATTATCCTTCCCCCAGTCCAACCCCATTTCCTCTCTAAGTCTCTAGTTCAGTTTCCCTGTGTATCTCTGGACCTGTAATTCTGCTCTTCAAGTATCTTCATTTCCATAAACATGACTGAGACATATTAGAAATCCCTCCATATCTTATAGCACATAATTACAGTAGCACCAAATCCATCCCCAATGCACATCTTTACTAGATTGGCTGAGCTCTTGAAATTGCCTTGGAAGCTAGGGGCCAAAGACTCCGCCCATCACACCATAGGACAGCCATGAAGCCACTCCGTGGCTGATAGTCCAGCATCATGGCTGGAGTAGCCTCCATGCAGAATGCAAAGTGTTGATAAATGCAAAGTAATGCACACTGGAAAACATAATCCCAACTATACATATAAAATGACGGGATCTAAATTAGCTGTTACCATCAAGAAAGAGATCTTGGAGTCACTGTGGATAGTTCTCTGAAAATATCCATTCAATATACAGCAGCAGTCAAGAAAGCTAACACAATGTTAGGAACCATTAGGAAAGGGATAGATAATAAGACAGAAAATATCATGGTGCCACTATACAAATCCATGGTACGCCCACACCTTAAATACTGGGTGCAATTCTGTTCACCCCTTCTCGAAAAAGATCTATTAGAATTGGAAAAGGTACAGAAAAGGGCAGCAAAAATAATTATATGGAACAGCTACTGTATGAGGAGAGATTTAAAAGACTGGGATTTTTCAGCTTGGAAAAGAGATGACTAAGTGAGGATATGATAGAGGTCTACAGAAACGTGACTGGTGTGGAGAAAGTGAATAAGGAAGTATTATTTACTCCTTTACATAACACAAAAACCAGGGGTCACCCAAGGAAATTAATAGGCAGCAGGTTTAAAACAAAAGGAAGTACTTCTTCACACAGTGCACAGTCAACCTGTAGAACTCATTGCCAGGGGATGTTGTGAAAGTGAAAACTATAGTGGGGTTCAAAAGAGAACTAGATAAGTTCCTGGAGGATAGGTCCATGAATAGCTATTAGCCAAGATGGTCAGGGATGCAACCCCTTGCTCTGGGTGTCCCGAGCCTCTAATTGCCAGAGGCTGGGAGTGAACAACGGGGGATAGATCACTCAATGATTGCTAGTTCTGTTTATTCCCTCTGAAGCATCTGGCATTGGCCACTGTTAGAAGACAGGATACTGGGCTAGATGGACCATTGGTCTGGCCCAGTATGGCCCCTTTTATGTGCTTAAACCACCTCTATAGATGGGGAAGTTTGGTGGACCTACATAGTTTCAAAGCCACTAGTCTCACCCTCAAATCCTTGCTGCACAGAGGGGTGTTTTGGGGGTAGGACCCTACAACTCCTGCTCCCATCCCAGCACAACAGTATTGCACTGGTTCTGTTGCAGGCAGGGCCCTCCATATAAAAGAAGGGTCATGTATTCAGAGTGGAAATATACTACTCTATAAAACCATTGTTGAACTTGATTCTGCCCTCCCCTAAGTTGATAACAAGGCAGACAATGATCACTTCAATAGTTCAATGTAGAGAAAGATGGTAAGTGTCCTTTGCTGGTACTCAAAGATACAGATAGCAAAACAGACTTCTAAATACTACCAGGCCAGTTCTGCTTTCTGCTGGCATAAATCCAGAGTAATTCATCATCAGACATACATAGTCTAATAAGGCTCATTGTGCCAGCCAGAGTAATCATTGTTGATGGCATCACACCAGAAGTCATGTAGTGAAGTTCCCAGATCTGGCTCAATCCTGCAAATCCAGGAAACTCGGGGTCAGTCTGTGAACATTCCTGGTCTGGTCAGGATGTCATGTCCACCTCTTTGCATGTCAATGGAAAGTTTGAGAGCATGATGTGCTGGGCTGGTTTTGTCCATCCTAGTGAAATGGCTGAAGAGCATGTAGTGCTGCTTTTGAATATAATGAGCAGATAAAGGAAGGCCACATCCTTGGGAGATGGTGACATTTTGCATGTAGTCAAACCACTTTATGCTCAGGATTTGGCTCTGACAGTGATTTCACAGAGTAATTCCACTGACTTGAAATGAGCAAACCCTGATCTACACCAGTGTAACTGTGAGCAGAACATATCCGTATGTGCAAGTGAAACATACTTACATGAGAACTGAAGGTAAAATGCCTCTCTTTTACCCCGTTGCAAGAGTTGACTTTATCCATTTCAATGAATTCTACCATGAACTGTCCCCATAAGGAGGTAATAGGAAGCAGAGATATCAAACATACTGATTCTAAAGTGTAGAGGAGAACCTGGAATTTGACTCTGCTACTCTGATCATTGGATCCTTGATAGTTGCCATGATGATGATGATGATTTAGGTAGCTGGATGCCTCAGAAAAATGTGAAACCTTCAATTCAGATTCTTTTAAAAGATTAGGCTTGCATGGAGGAAAATGAATGAAAAACAATAGGGGAGAGGGTCGGATGGCTATGTTGAATGCTGTGAATGCGAAAAAGTCTGTGAGTATGAGGTGAACGTATGCATCCGTGGTAAGAAAGTATCTTGGACCATGGAAACAACCCAGAAGAAAGAAGATATTTCATGGGTAGGTGAAAAAGAGAGTGAATGAGACAAGTATTCAGTCAGTGCTGCTCTGTGAGAGTAGATCCTGGACAAAAATGGTCCTAGTTTTTTTTTAAGATGCAATATGGAAGGAAAATGCAGGAAATCAACAAGGATACTATGATAGGGTGTTAGTGTGTGCCAGCCCAGACCCTCGCATCCCTTTAAAGTCTGTGGGAATTGACAGTGGGTGAAGGGGGTCATTCACTGCTGGTGCTGCCTGGTGACTGGATGTTGCATAGCAGCTCTTTCCCCTCTGCCTGCTACTGATGGCCACATGGCCTCTATGGTGCCCAGCCTCTTCCTATGACTTGGCCCTCCAGCCAGGTCACTTTAAAATCAGTTCTCTTCTGGGGTAGTCCACGAACAAAAAGCAAAGGGAATTAATGCAAATAAACTAAGTTCATAGGAAATGGAGGGTAATGATTTCCGCTTAGGGTACATCAAAATCTAGGCCACCCTTCCCTCAGGGAGGGGCCTTCATGGAGTGGTCATCTGAGAGGCTCCTGCCTTCAGTCAGCCCTTTCCTCGGGAGCTGAGAGCCTTTCTTCTCTGGTCTGCCAACAAGGGAGCTGCTCTGCTACCCTTTTAAGCTCCTCCTCCAACATTTGCATGTCTTGCAGATGGGGGAGGAGGGGTGGAGTTACCTGAGCCCAGAGCAGCTCCTTAACCCTTCATTGTCCAGTGCAGGGTTTGTATACCCCATCACACAGTGCTAAACAATTTGCAGGATCTAGCCCTCAGACAAAGTGATAGTACAAGATTTGACTGGGAAAATTAGATGTTAAGGGCCAGGTTTTCAAAACACTTCAGTGCAGTTCCATATGTGTCACAATGGCAGTTGCTAGGTGCTGGACACTTGAAAATCTGGCCCTAAACGGTTCAGGGTATACAGGGTCTGTTCCCTCCTGGCTCCCTTGAGGGTGCAAGACACCAGAAACCCTGGGGAGGAACACAGAAGAGAGAGGGTCATTTTCAAAATTTATGAATGTGTGTTTAAGGCCTTGCACGCCTAGTGCTAAATAAATAATTTAAAAAAACATGGAATGCTGGGTTTGTGATGATAAAAATGTGTGCAGGATAGAAGTAGTGATACAGTCAAAAGTGATTACAGTGTAAACAATGGCCAAAGTAGGGACTGTGTCTTAAAGCCCGATAAGGGGAGAATCACACTTGCACAAAATGGAACTCCTTTGCATTGCAGTATATTGTACATCATTTTCCATATACAACTGTGTTTGACATTGAGACATTTTCAATAAAAGTGTCTTAGTGTGATGATTAACAATCTGAGTACATTTATTTTTTTCTCATATGCCTCTGTACTACAGGATGGAAAAAGGCAATTGGTGAGCTGGGATTTGGACACCACCTGGGCAGATTTCATCCAGTTTTACATTCAGATAGGTGGGGAGAGCTCTTCATGCAATAAACCAGACAACAGAGAGGAAGGTGTGCTTTTGCAGTACAGCAACAATGGAGGTATCAATTGGCACCTACTAGCAGAAATGTACTTCTCTGACTTCAGCAAACCTAGGTAAGGTATTGGGTCAAACTAAAGCCATATCATATCAGACTTTTAAAAAAAATCTATCTCTGTTTATTAAAAGGCAAAACAAAAACATTGCAAGGCATAATGCTTAAAATCTATTACAAGGAAACTCTTCCAGGCTTCAGTAGTAAAGTACTATGACTAGGAATGGAAAAAATCTAATAAAGCTGGACCTTAAAGAAAAACTGTAGTGAAAAAGTTAAGTGTCCAGTTAGTCAATCCAATGTGCAACATGACCAAATCACTAATGTATACATATACAAAATTAACAGGAAAATATAGAACTTGCCCAAAATGAGGTGCAGAAATTTGTTGTTTCCTTTTATCTCTGGTTTCAGCTCTGATGAATGTGTATTGATATTACATGTAAAAAAGTACATTAAAAGAACATTAAGGATGCAAAGTTAAACACTCCAAAATTAGGAAATGCCAGAATTAAGGTTGCTTTAATTGCATCTATTTATCTTAGGTACTTATATGGCTTCTATTACCATAATAAATCTTCACAGTCTTTAATGTATTTAGCTTCACAACACCCTTGGTGTGGTAGGTAAATACAATTATCCCATTTCTACAGATGGGAAACTGAGGCACGGAAGAACTGAGGGTAAAATTTTCAAAAGGCCCTAAGTAATTTAGGACTAGAACTGGTCAAGAATTTTTTGTCAGAATCATTTTCCCATGGAAAATGCCCTTTTTGCAAGAGAGAGAAAAGGAGGGCGGCCAGGGCTTCAGTGGGGCGCTCGCCACGCAGCCCCTCCCACTGCACCGCCTGCTGGGAGGGCTCTGCGCCGCTCCAGTCGGCTGGGAGGGAAGGACGCCGGCTGCCCTGCCGAGTTTGCTGCAGGGCGCTCCCCTCCTCTGCACCGCCGCCCCCTACGGGGAGGCCAGCCTCTTGCAAACCTCTACTGAGCACATTTGAATGGTGACTTTCAAAGTGTTATAAGTCAGCAAAATTCTTGGCTTCTCTGGCTTGTTGCCAAATTTCAAGTTTCTGCTCCAAAGCATGGGGGTGCTTGAGCTGCTCATCGAAATAGTTATAAGGATATTTAACATATGCGAAAATGTATTTCCCTAAACTCATTCTCAGAAATGTCTGAACCATTTTCGCTGAAATTTTCCCCAAAATGTTCAGTTTGAGGCAGTCACCCAGCATGGAAAATTTCAGTCTGAATGGTTAAAATTTAGCAAAGTTATATGCACCTGAAAATTGGGTCTTATAATGGAAAATGCAGGGCATCCTTAACTATAGGCATCACAACCAGCTCTACCTGAAATGTTACAAATAGTTAATATGGAAGAATAGATGAAATGCCATTTATATCAGTAAGTAACTCTGATAACCCTATTTAGGTCACATGACATCAAGTATTATTGTTTTATTATTTATTGTATTGACATTTATACCTGCTATCACCATAGAAGTTAGGAGCTTACTAATAAAAAACCCACAATAAATTACAGAACACACACAGTGGGTAATGTGTGGGAGGATTTCCTGAGTTGCCAAAAGAGAGACCATTAAAACTTATGTATTTCTAATTTAGATTACAATTAATGTGTTAAAAATAACTCACAACATAGGAGCCATTCCTTTAATATGTGCTAAACAGAGAACATTTGAAAATCCTGTTGTATTCAATGAAGAACCAGCCAAAATGTGTATCCTAATTAATTAGTTCAAAGTATGACATTGTTTGGACTAAAATAGTCTCTGTTTACACATAAGACATAGTTCTAATATGTCCAAGTCAATGGTACTGAATGAAGTTTATTCAAGTAGGACATAAAATAACTCTTTGTGTTACTGTTATTCTTATTCCTATACTTATCAGAAAGATACTTGCCCTAAGGATATCACCAAAAAGGGAATGCCTAATTTGCTGGAATCGTCTTCTGATATTGCTATGGAGAATTATTATGAAACAGAGTCCTGCTCTCAATGATAGCTTTCTAGATTATTGTTATTTATTGTTTTTATTACAGTAGCTTCTTACAAGCCCTTCTGAAATCAAGGCCCCATTGTGCTAGGCAAGACAAAGGATGTATCATTATCCCCATTTTACAGACTGGGAGCTGATTTCCAAGGATTTGGAAGATTTCTAAGGCTTCCCACCTGTAAAACAGATTTTACCTTTTCTGGCCTCCACCCTCTGTTCTACAGTGTTTCATATGTCTCTTTAAGAACTGAGTGTTTACATAGTTCTGCTAAAATCTTGTCTTTTAGATTTGTCTATCTTGAGCTTCCTGCTGCTGCAAAGACTCCTTGTACTAGATTCCGCTGGTGGCAGCCAGTATTTTCGGGGGAAGGCTATGACCAGTGGGCCATTGATGATATCATCATTTTGTCAGAAAAGCAGAAGCAGATCATTCCCGTCATTAACCCAACATTACCACAGGTAATAAGCAATGCCGGTAAATAAGTACCTTAATGAGTTTTCTTTGAATTTACTGACTGCTTTTAAAGAAAACTGAAGTATTTGCAGGTATATCCTTGTCTGTCTAGGTATTTGTATCACCCTTATCATAATAGATGTGGAGCACCTAATCCTGGTGCTAAGTGATTTACACGCGTAACTCCCCGTTCATCGAGATAGAAAAGAATGTTTGAAAGTTTCTTCATTGTGTGGTGGGATGTTTGATGTCTCTTTCATTTCTGCCAGAACTTTTATGAGAAACCAGCATTTGATTACCCTATGAACCAGCTCAGTGTGTGGCTGATGTTGGCTAATGAAGGGATGACCAAAAATGAAAGTTTCTGCTCTGCCACTCCCTCAGCAATGATATTTGGTAAATCAGATGGAGATCGATTTGCTGTGACTCGGGATTTAACACTGAAACCTGGATATGTCCTGCAGTTCAAGGTATTCTTTTCTTTCAGATCTCTCCAGTTCAGGTTGAGGTGTCGAGCATTGATCCTGCAACCCTTTCTCATGTAAATATTTCTTACTCACCCAAGCAATCATAGTGATCTTAACAGGACTGCTCATATGAATAAGAACTACTTGTGAGATTAAAGGTGGAAAAACATCCTTCCCATTTCTGTCTGTGTAAAAGATGCAAAGGACATAAATACGTTGTCGTACTCTATTAACTAAGACCCTGCTTTCTGAAAGAAAAGGATAACAACCATAGAACAGGAAAGCTTTCTTTGTTTCACCAAAATAAATTTTAAAAACATGTTATATTTTTAATAAGCCTCTGAAGTGTCATTATATTCCATTCAGTATCAGGAAATGCTACTGCAATGGGGTGTGGGGTGTGGAGAGAGATTGTATCCCATTTGGGACCCAGTCACTACAAAGCTTCCATGTGGCATGAGTACATTTTTTTATACTTGAAAGTATTTAAGAATTTACAAGCTGTTCTATACTCCAACGTGGATTTTTTAAATAATTAACTTTTATTGTGGCAGTGAATATAGGCTCCAATTAGCATTCTCTTCTTTAAAGGGCTTACAAAATTTTCTTTGCTGTGACAATACATCAGAATATAAACTCAAAAGGAAGTGAATTTGCTTTGACAAGCTGTTGTTTCTGAACCCTAATCAAAATTTTATTGAGTTTATAATGAAATCCCATTGGTGAATTCTGGGGGTCGGTTGCAATGCAATTTTAATGAGCTAGCCACAAATACATGGTCCTTACATAATTGGTGGATACAGATACTGAATAATTTACAAACAGAATTATTAAAGAGATCAGATGTTTACAGGCAGCTTTTCAATATAATTCCCACAGTTATATAAATATAGGCTGACCAGATAGCAAGCGTGAGAAATCGGGATAGGGGGTGGGAGGTAATAGGAGACTATATAAGAAAAAGCCCCAAATATTGGGACTGTCCCTATAAAATCGGGACATCTGGTCACCCTATATAAATAGGAAGTTGGCTAGAGTAAGGGAATTTGTAGAATAATCTCATTCCATTTAGAAGTTATGATGATAAAATACTATACCATCTGAGGACTACAGTACATTACATAAATCAGTGTTCATTGTGTTGTGCCTAAGACAGTTTTGCAAAACAAAAAACACTTAACTATGTAAATACCATTTCACCAGAAAAATATGCTAATCACATTTTGACACTTTTTCTACTTGAGTGACAAAATCATCATTCTGTAGGTGTTATACTCAGCAGGGATCCAAGCATGATGTATAGTCTAAATAAAGCAGACATTATTTAAAATGCTTTCCATTCTTGAAACTTTTAGCAAAGTAACAAACTAACAAACAAAAAAGTATCTATTGAAGCAATAATAACTCTTTCCTTTGTGTGTGTATTGATTAGGGTCTCAAGTTAGGACAGTAGTTGAGCAGGTGTTTAAGTCTCTCTCTGGTCAGGAATCCACTTAAGCGGGTGATTAACTTCAACCTGCTTATGTTCCATTGCCATTCTTAACTTTAATCATATGTTTAAGTGCTTTCCTGAATCAGGTCCTAAATGTTGTGTTTTACACAGTATTAAAATTAACCATAGAAGTTATTCATGCTCTTTTTGTTATAAGGGAAATAGAGACAGTAATAATTACAGTCTGGATGTGGTATGTATTACTACCTGCTTGCCAGTAGATTGTCAGATATTTGCAGTGGAGTATTAAACGTAAGATGAGCACTCCATCATAGACTTTGCTTAGATTGGGCACAGTGATTTTAACTGTCTGTGATCACTTGCAGTCCAAAAGTTATTGATATATAGGTAAAACTGTACATCTTCCCCCCATGCTTAATAATTATACATCCTTGTGAAATAGTTGAATAATTTCTGCTTAGCATAATTCAACCTCTATTTCTTTTTGGATTTAGTATTTCTTGCTCCAGCAAAAATTAGAAACCTATTCCTCCATTTGCCATCACCTATGAATGGTCGGGGTAGAATTGGTGAGATAATGAAACATCTTATTTGGGCATAATTCCCTTATTGCATAAGCATATAGAATATAATAGAGAACCATATCCCTTCTATAGAATTCTATACAGGATGGTTCACAAATCTACAGAAGGGATAGCATTTTCTGTTTTGTAGACTCTAGAGTAATTTCAACAGGACCTTATTAATGTTATCCCTGTTACATTTTATAGGACTTTTCTATATGGCCTTATTTGATAAAAATGGCAAAATTTCACAGAAAATTTTTCTTGCAATGAATAATTTAACTAGCTATAGCTAGGAACTCCTCTTCTTGATAACTCCTTTGTTGCGAAAGGGTGTTCTGCTCCATCACTGGCATATTCTAGAGGTCTCCTGCCCTCCACTTATTATTTTGGAAGGAGAGGTGAGATTCATACACCTTCCTTCCTATCCCTGACTGACCTTCAGAATGAAATTCCTCTCCATTAGTTCCCCAATATCCCCATTGCCAATGTATTGCCCAGACTTTACAAAGGAGGTACTTCATAAAACAAGGAGTGTTCTTTGTAACTGAGGTGCCTGGAGAACTTGTTTCCATTGTGAATACCAGTGTAGGGGATAATTTTGCCTAGTAAACCCAAGCATAGTCACATTTATCATAATTTGTCATAAATGTTTTGGCATTGTTTTACAAATATTTCATAGTAGTGTAGAAATTATACAGGTCAATAATAAAAGCTAATATCAGTTTTTCAAATATTACACTTGTAATAATTTGAAAACTGAAAGTGGTAGTTGATGTTTGTCTAATGTACGTTCTTATTTCTGAGAGCTGAATTTAATCAAGCTGCCTATATATTGGGGACTAATCCTGTACCTCTTGCTCACATACATAATCCAACTGGAATCAATGGACTAAACTGTGGTATGTGGCCAAATCCCTAAGCATTGGGTTGTATTTGGAATGTTGGGACGGATTGTGTCTCCGGGGACACAAATCCTCCTGGTGCAGGTGTAATGTGCAGGCTGCATTATCCCTGAGTATATTCCCCCTCTGTGTGAGCAGCTATGCACAGAGATTATGACTATCTTAGCCTCTTGCATAGGGTAAGGAAGGTTCCTTGCACCTTTCCCACCTATCCACTTGCACAAGGGTCATGCACAATCAGGCCTGAGATGATTCATGTGAATAAGAGATCCAGAATAGGGCCTTTTATGAAGAAGAAGGATACAGTGAATTTCAGTGTGCATTCTTTTCTATTCTGTACAGGTTCTTATACCAACTCTTGCAATTTGATTGCAAATCTCATGATATTTGGTGGTGTTCTTTCAACTCCATCAACTGGAGTCATGCGTTTATGTAAAAATATTATTATTTTTAAACCAATCTCATAATTTTTGGAGTCTGACTCATGATTTTTGAACGTTTGGGATTGGCAATATTGTTGTACTGCCTTCATCATCATAGGATATGTAATATTCTTCTCCATAGTACTTTTCAGCCCGACTCAATGCTACAACTTGTTTAAGGACTTCTATGCACCTTTGCTTTCACTTATGAAGAGAGGAATAGAACACAAGCAACAGAATACTAGTCCAATAATAGTTGGGATCTGTGTCCTTTATTGCAGAAATACCTAATATGTTTTATGTGCATAAAATCCACTTTCAAGCATCACATTTTATGTGCCCAGCAACCTCAACAAAGATGCAGCAAAGATTTTTATTGAGGAATGCCTCAGGTATGAAATAGAGACCATTATGTTTTGGGATCTGTCTTTGGGTTTCTATATTTGATAGGAACTCTGCCTCACAAATTTTAAAATTACAGATTAGGTGCATCTGATAACCAAAGACAAAACTGCAGGTCTCTACACCTCATCAACTCTACTCTGCTTTTATCATATTTCTTACAGCTGAATATCGGTTGCACTAATCAATACAGTAGTTCTGCTCCAGTTCTCCTTCAATATTCCCATGATGCTGGTCTGTTCTGGTCACTTGTGAAAGAGGGCTGTTATCCTGCATCTCCTGGAATCAAAGGATGTGAAGGAAGTTCCCGGGAGCTGAGTGAGCCATCCATGTATTACACAGGAGACTTTGAGGAGTGGACAAGAATTACTATTATCATTCCAAGATCTCTTGCAGCCAGGTACTGTAGGTCTTTAATTCTGTGAATTATATTATGCAGTAGAACCTCAGAGTTATGAACACCTCGGGAACGGAGGTTGTTCGTAACTCTGAAATGTTCGTAACTGAACAAAATGTTATGGTTGTTCTTTCAAAAGTTTACAACCCAACATTGATTTAATACAGCTTTGAAACTTTACTATGCAGAAGAAAAATGTTGCTTTTAACCATCTTAAGGTAAATGAAACGAGCACAGAAAGAGTTTTCTTACCTTTGTCAAATCTTTTTTTTAAACATTCCCTTTATTTTTTTAGTAGTTTACATTTAACACAGTACTGTACAGTATTTGCTTTTGGTGGGGGGAAGTTGGGTCTCTGCTGCCTGATTGTGTACTTCCAGTTCCAAATGAGGTATGTGGTTGACTCATCAGTTGTAACTCTGGTGTTTGTAACTGAGGTTCTACTGTACATGTGAATTTGATTTCTGTACTTTGAGCCAATACTAGTAAGATGGTTAGCAAACGACCAAACCAAACTACATGATCCAGAAAGAATATATTCATTTCTCATACAAAACAGGGAAAAGCTTTTCATTTTAAAGGTGTCAGAACAGTCTATAAAATTAAATTACAAGGCAACAGGCAACGATAATAAAAATCACATTATAATTTGACATAAATCTTTTCATAATAGTGCTACTTTTCTTAACGCTTATCAATTAAGTCAGCAACACCAGCAAGAGAGTGATAGGTCATATGAATCAAATAAGCTGTCTCAACAGGATTACTTTTGCAAACAGTTGCTACTGGATGACGAAAAAAACGGAAGGGTATTTGAGCAGCTATGTAATGTGCCATGTCATCGGATAATGATAAACATTATAAAGACTCCACTATGGAGTAGTGCCAATCAGTCAAATTGTATTCATAGCCAGAAAACCCCAAAACAAAAGAGGTAACTTTATCAGATGGCTTTAAGTCTAAGTTATAGTCCATTGCAAATGCAGGTGAAAAATCAGTGCTCTTAGATTTTTCAGTAGTTCCCATCAGTCACACTACCCACATAGAAACTTGATGAGTAGTCTATATAAATGAGAAAACCTCAAAGGTTTAGAAAGATTCTAACAAGCCCCAAAAGAGAGAGCCTTGTCTGAATCCTACTTGAACTTATTTAAATTTTCTCATTTCCATTTCCAGCCTTCCCACATCCTCAAATAAAAACTCTGAAGTCTGGCATACCCTAGTTCTCCACATAGAAATATCCCTCCTGCTTCTCTCCAAAGCTACCATGCAATTATACACCTGTCTGTCCATATACCACCCACCGATTGAGATCATCTGCTCTCTTGTCTAACTCTCTCTCAGTGCAGCCATGCTATTGCTATCTGCAGTTTTCTGCCCTGTCAGACTGCCAGTCACTCCTTATGCTTCTCCCACTGCAAAGATTTTCCGTATATGGCATGTCATGTAGCAGAGGGAGTCTGTGTCTTTACTGTGAGGAGTTGAATTATCAGTGTGTACCGTAACAAGTTTTTTCAGTAATTAGCCAAGAAAAGCAGGTGCCAAGTCACACAAATCTGACACTAGCTGATTTGATTTACCCAAAACAAGCAGTACAGAATCAATAGCAGCAATCTGTTTGGCATTATGTTCAGTAGCATGATCAGAAAAAAAAACCCAGCACAACTGAAAGAAAAAAGTTACCACCAGTATCATAAATTCAGCAGATTAGCATTACGGATGGGAGAGTATTATGTGATTCCTAAAGTGTCAACATTGCATTGGTTTTGTACCAATTGGGAATTCGTGCTTCTGGGGTTATTTCTGGAATATGCTGTGTGGTTAGTTGGTGGAATGTGATGGAGAGCTGACAAATTGCCTCTTATTCCTCGCTCAGATACCATGGTCATGGATAGTAGAAAAAAAACAATAGCTACATTAGAAAGGGTAAAAAGGATGGTCATGTTGTTAATGCACTGAAGTGGGAAACAAGAGATCTTGATTCAGTTCCTAGCTCTGCCACAGACTTCCTGTGTGACCTTGGGTAAATCAGTTAACCTCTGATCCCTGTGACCATTACTCACAGCTTTTCCAAGCCAACTTCCAATCCTATAGGAGAGTCAGGAACTTGTAATGGTTCACATGAAGAACACATTTTGGATGTGGAAACCTTCCTGATCCTTTAACTAGCAACTGTAAAACCACTGACAAGGCAAATTCCCAGATGTCATCCTCCTACAAATTGATCATTATTATAAGGATTAAAAGAAAATTTATTTTTCTATATAGACACCTTTTTCATTGACAAATTTCTTGAGCAATGGGCCAGACCCTGAGCTGGTGTAAATTAGTATAGGTCCACTGAAGATAATGGAAGTGTGCCAATTTACACTGGTTGAGGATTTGGCCCATTGTTTTTAAGGAATAGTTTTTTGGCCATAATATGACCCAGGACTAAGACACTTACTATTCTGTTTAGGTGCACAAAGTACTTTAAGATTCTTTACCTACAATTATTTGCAGATATTAGCCAATTCTTGTAATAACTGAATATTCATTTCTATATGCATTTTACACATAAATACACTGTACCATCAGTTACATTCTGCATCCTTGTCAATACTAGATTCTTTTATTAAGTACTGTAACAAATGGGTTTCAGCAATTTAAAAACTTAACTACCCGCTCAACAGTGACTAAAGCTATTTGCAGAACTAAAAGGAGCCAAATCACAAAGACAGCATCTATTCAGTTCACGCCTGCCTACTGATAAGCCACGTCAGGCACAGTGCACGACATTGGGCATTGTGCTGCCAGAGAAATAAAGGAGGTCACAATACATAGAAGAAACTGTCTGGAAGGAAAATCCATAAGGAAATTTCACAAAAATATAGGGATGTAAAGAAAATGGTCAGTGTTTTCCAAGCACGCATTTGTATCTCATTTATAAAGGCTATTCTAGCAACACTTCTTTTAGTTTTCAGCATGAGATAGTAGATGAAATATAAAAGGGATATTAAAGCAATCAGCAGTAATGCTGTGCCTTTGGTTATCATTTCTTCACAGTAAGACTAGATTCCGCTGGATCCAGGAGAGCAGTTCTCACAAGAACGTGCCCCCTTTTGGCTTAGATGGGGTTTACATCTCAGAGCCTTGTCCCAATTACTGCAGTGGTCATGGGGACTGTGTCTCTGGAGTGTGTTTCTGTGACTTGGGCTATACAGGTAAGGCTACATTATTTATATGTGACTGCTGTAAGCATGTTTATGATGAACTAATGTTTAAAATGTATCATCTCATTATTTTTCTCTGCTGTAGAGGGAAAACATGATGTCATAAATTTCACAAGTCTGGAGTGAGAATCTTTTTTTTTTAATTCCGTAAAAGCACATTTCATGAGCTAGTAAATCCAACACTGCCAAAATGGAACATTACAAGAGCACATACACTAGTGATGTTTTCTGACCATTACGACCTTTGAATGTTGCCATCCATATAAATGGGGAGAGAGAGAGAGATAAAAGAGAACACTGGAGAAAATATTATAAACTAAAAAGTCTGCTTTGAATTTTTTTGGCCAATCTTCAAAAGAATTCCTTCTGTTTTCAGTCCCCTGGCCTCGAGATGGCATGTGATCAGGAATGAACATATGTTATGACAGACCTTCTGTGGAAAATTCTGTTCACTTGTGGTTTCAAGTGTTTTTATAAAGAAAAAAAAAAATCTGTGATTGACACAACCAGTTGCATATACAACTTTTCTGAACCTCTACAACAGCAAAGCAACAAACTAACATGTTTTGCACTTAAACAGAAGCAATAGGATAACACCTTTTCTGTTTGCAAAAACTGTGTTTGATCAACGTAAAATGTGGCAACATTCACTGGAAAAATTAAACATCCTGCTACTTTGAGAAGGGAGGTTAGGGGCAGGGCCGGCTCCAGGCACCAGCTTGCCAAGCAGGTACTTGGGGCGGCCACTCCGGAGAGGCCACATCCAGCTATTCGGCGGCAATTCGGCGGACAGTCCCTCGCTCCCACTTGGAGTGAAGGACCTCCCCGCTATTTGCCGCCGCAGACCGCGATCACAGCTTTTTTTTTTTTGCGCCGCTTGGGGCAGCAAAAACCCTGGAGCCGCCCCTGGTTAAGGGAGGGAGGCTTATTCTGACTAGAAAGGGTGTTTGTAAAGAGGATTAAATGGAGGTGCAATCGTTTCATCATGAAGCTGTCTCATAAGAGTCTAATATGTGGAAGTAATAATACCGTTTGCCAATTTACTGCATCTGACCTTTACTGTTCAGCACTATTTCAACAAAGCATCTCCTATATATTTTTTTCTTCTGAAGCCGCACATGGAACCTGTGTGTCTAATGTACCTAATCACAGTGAGATGTTCGACAGGTTTGAGAGGAAGCTGAGCCCTCTCTGGTACAAGATAACTGGAGGTCAGGTTGGAACAGGCTGTGGAACACTCAGTGATGGGAAATCTCTTTACTTCGATGGTCCCGGCAAAAGGGAAGCAAGAACTGTCCCTCTGGACACCACAAATATCAGGTCAATAGTAAATACTCCTTCTTGGAAAATGTATGTATATTAGCATTGTGTCCCCTGTATTGTTATAGCGGTAAAGCGAGAGAGGGTATGAACCATTCTTGTTTTTACTGCAACCAATACATTATTAAGGCGCATCTTAGAGAGAAAATGCAGCATGCTCCAGCAGAAATTACTCTTTTTGAAAACTCTTGGCAAAATCCTTCCCTTCCTTGAAAAAAAAAAAACTCAGAAGGGAAAAAGTTAAGATATGCAAGGGAATGGCAGCCTAGAAAATGTGATCCATTCACCCCTCTGGAAGGATGGCTTAGCAGCGGACTCTAGATGGAACAGGCAGGAAGTATGGCCTTGAAATTGTACAAAACCAGAGAATCCATAAAGAATCTATGCCTCAAACATACAGAAAGCCTCCTTCTTCACATGCTGTCCTGTACATCCTGACAGCATGGCCACAGAGCCATTGTCTGCCCGCCTGCTGCTGTACACTACCTCCATTTATAAGGGGTGCAGAAATTGGAGTGGGAGTTAATCCTGTAGGGACAGGAATAAGTAATGCAACAATTTGCCCCATCATTTTTGGGTGATTTCTATGGGATCATACTACATAGAGTGGGCAGTCCCTAACGCCACTATTTTTCAGCCCATTCACTGCCCCAAAGAACCCTACATATTGTATTGTGTGTGCAGGGGCTTCAGCGAGATTGCTGTCATCTTGGAGGGGGGCAGCATGCAACATAACACAGCTGCCTTTTTTGTGTGTTCCACTCATGTTTGGCTGGTATTTGTGTGCAGTTGCTACTCCGTGAACCATGTGACAGAGGAGATCACCTGGTTCTGTGTCCTGATGGGTCATATCAGATTTTTGGAATCTTATGCAGTTAATAACAGAGCATAATGTCTGAAGTAAACACATCATAGTAAAACTTATATGCAAGTTGCACTTATAATTACTTCTCCTGTCACACAGAAAACCTATTGTAAAGCCCAGGGAGTATCTTCACATTAGTACTAAGCCATTTTTAATTCTAGACGTTCACATGGATAGCTTTCTGGTTTTAAAAGAGTTTGAAACCGTATTAATTTTTTTAAATATTTCAAACTTTACAGAGTTGGAGTTGAAGCTCCTTCTTGACCCTTTTAAACTATTATCATTCCTGGTTTGCATGAAAAAGCTGTCATGCGTTTCAAAATTGCCCCAGTAATTTTAATTGCCTATAGTGACACCTACTGTTAAAACTAGTAAAGAGCCCTATTCTCAAAACATGGCCCACTATAGCAAGGACACTGTTTCACCTGCAGTACATCCATTAGGCAGCCAATATGATACCTGGATGCTATTTTATCACTGATTAGTCACTGCCTCCTGCTCTTAATCTTTTTCCCCTGTGGCTTCCTTCACTATCAGCTCAGTGAATGTAGTCACACATGGGGCCTGCCTGGCAGCTGCAGAAGCTAGATAAAAACTGTGGAATATTTTTTTTTTCCAAGTGATGACATCTGGCTCATTGGTTGATTTGGCTCCCATCTGTGTTGCAGACTCTGTTGTTAATGGCTGTGGAATAGTCTCAGAGACTTGTTTTGGGCCAAACCCTTAAAGATTGGTTGGGCAGGCTGGTCCTCCTGCATAACATTTTCATCTTCCTAGTCTGTCTTCATTAGAAACTACTAGTCATAAAAAAGGGATTTTACAATAGAACTGTATTTTTTTCAAATCTGTCACCAGCTAGTGTTTAACTACCCGAGTACTGTATTATACAGACATATACAGGTCTGGTAGTGGCTTTCAAAACCAAGGCATGGGGCAGAGGGTCTATGTTGGTTCACTTTTGGGCATATGGGATTAGATCCAGAATAAGGCTCAGATGGACATGACCTTGCTAGTGTCATCCTAGTTCCTGTAGACATACAGTACATAACACACACAACACACAGTTTGAGACAACTGAGCATGAGTACAAACTGTGGTTTAGAGAAGTCAAGAAACAGGGCTAGAGGATTATGGTGATATTCATGCACAACTGTGCAAGTGAAACTTGTGCAGCACCTGCACTACATTATGCTTGGCTATAGTCCTACTCCCTGATTTTGAGCTCACTGGTAGCAGTGCAAATCAGGTGTACCTCCTGTGAAGAGAATGGAGTTAAACACTGGTATGGAATCAGCGTGAGTGGAGGATCGAGCCCATTGTCTTTCATTTTCATAACCCACAAATTCACCCACTAAAATAAGTATATTTAAAATAACAAAGTAAAATGTTTAAATAGGTTATGTAAGTGCTTTTCAAAAGGCACTTTATAAGCTCCCACACAAGCTAATTAGTCATGGGGGGAGAGGCAAAGTATTGTCATGGATCAAAACTGGCTAGGAGACAGAAAGCAAAGAATAGGCATCATGGCAAAAGGTTAGCAGTAGGGCACCTCACGGTTTTTTACTATGTCCCACTGTTGCTTAATATATTTATTAATGGTCTGGAAAAGGGAGCGGGGGAGAAATGAGTAGTGAGGTAACAACATTTACAGATGACATAAAGTTATTTAGGTTGGTCATGGCCTGAGAGGACTGTGAAGAACTTCGGAGACACCTCTCAGGTCTACACTAGTGGGGGGGGTTGACCTAAGATACGCAACGTCAGCTACGCAAATGGCGTAGCTGAAGTCAGCGTATCTTAGGTCGACTTCCCTGGCTGTGAGGATGGCGGCGAGTCGACCGCTGCCACTCCTCCATTGACTCCGCTTCCGCCTCTCACGAGCTGGAGTTCCAGAGTCGACCGGGAGCGCAATTGGGGATCGATTTTATCGTATCTACACTAGACATGATAAATCGACCCCCGATAGATCGATACTGGTGGATAGTGAAGACCTGCCCCTAAACAAGCTATGCAAATGGGAAACATAACACCAAATCTAACATGACACCAGAATCCAATACTGATAACTGCAAAACAAAAGCACATTGGAGAGGAAAAGTTAAACTGCTCTTTCACCAAACAGGGTTCAAATCAACTGTATAAACTCAAGAAAGGGACCTGGACATCAGTGTAGACAGCTCAGTGAAAACCTCTGCTCAATATGTAATTGCAGTCAGAAAAGCTAACAAAATGGTAGAGTGAATAAGAAAAGGGATGGAGAATAATACTGAAAATATTATAATGCCATCTTATACCTCAAGGGTGTGGCTTCACCTGGAATACTGAGTGCAGCACTGGTCACCTCATCTCAAAAAAGATATTGCAGAATTAGAGGGGGTGCAGAGAAGGGTGATGAGAATGATCAAAAGCCTGGGAAAACTCTAATAGGAAGTGAGATTGAAAAGATTAGGATTGTTTATTTTAGAAAGGAGATAATTAAAGGGGGACAGGATAAAAGTATATAAAATAATGTATGGTCTAGGGAAAGTAGATTAGGAACTTCTGTTTTCCCTGCCTCATAATATTCAATTAAATGAGAAGATGGGAAATTCAAAATTGATCAAAGGAAATATTTTTTCACAAAACATAATTAACCTGCGGAACATGTTGCCACAGGAAGTCATTGAGGCCAAACACTTAAGATTCAAAAAGGGACTGGACATTTATATGGATATCAGGAATATCCAGAGTTATCATAAATAATAATAAAAACTTTAGCAGGGATGTTAACCTCATACTTCAGGGTTTAAGCCAATCTCTAACTATTAGGGATCAAGATCAGCGCTAATGTGTGGAGCAGATTTTCCCACAACTATTACCAGATTCTTACACATTCATCTGAAGCCTCAGGGACTAACTACTGTCAGTGAAAGGATACTGGAGTAGGCGGACCTTGGGTCTGAACTAGTATGGTAATTCCTATGTTCCAATCTGTGCATAAACACTGCACTAGAATTACTAGGATTTTAATTTTATTGCTAAAATTTCAAAAAATAATACATGTGTCTGTCTTTCTCCCATATCATTCTCACAAGAGCTACCAAATCTCCACAAATGCTGTAGTATGAACCCATCCTTCAAGAAAGCCCAGTATTATGCTGTTAGACAGTAGTTTCACAAGGATAGAAATCCAGGTGGTTTTATTGCCATAATAATGAAACCACATTAAACTGCTTCAGAATGATTTTTTTAATTCTATTAAAGTTTTTTCAATGTTAGTGAATAGATACATTTCATTGTACAAGCAGTGCATTTGTTAAGCATGGTATCAGCTGTCCATACAAACACTGTTTGCTCTACAGACCCCATACTACTCCTTACTTGGGAAAAACTTCCCTAGACCTATTGGGTTGTTGATTTTGGTGGAAATTTTACCTAAATTAAGAAGTGCTGAATAGTGACCTAAATAAAAAATCTTTGTGATTTAGGGAAAATAGTTGTTTATACTGCATTTGTGTTTTGACATTTCAACAACAACAACAAAAACTAACAGTATTATATTTCTCTTGTAAGAACACTTTTTATTTTTTTAAACAGACTAGTTCAGTTTTATTTACAAATTGGAAGCAAAACAGCTGGTACTCTCTGCAACAAACCAAGAGCCAGGAATGAAGGTAATGTCCCTTTTCATTTGAAATCAGCTTTTAGTAGAGTTTTTGTTCATTGGATCTATTTTACAGAATTAATAAGATCATTACATAGTGTGACAAAGTTCCTCCTCTGCCTTGGTGGGTCCTGCGCTTATTGGCAGATTTGCTCGCCTCAGAGATTCACGGCAGCCCTCAGTTTGGCCACTTTCGCTAATGGCTCAAGCCTGCTGTTCACTCAGCTAACCTCATCACTGGCCAACATGGGGAAAGAGAGGAGAACAATCCCCACAGTCTCTGCTGATCCATCTAGTGGGTCGGGGGACAGGCCAGGGACCTTCCCTTCTGGTGGGACCCACAGTCCAGGTCAACTCCTCTTGTATCCAATAGCGAGTTGGGAGGATGGGGGGAAACCAGGCCCACCCTCTACTCCAGGTTCCAGCTCAGGGCCCTGTGGATTGCAGCTGTGTACAGTGTTTCCTGTAACAGCTGCATGACAGCTACTAATCCCTGGACTACTTCCCCATGGCCTCCTCCCAAAACCTTCTTTATCTTCACCGCAGGACCTTCCTCCTGATGCCTGATAACACTTGTACTCCTCAGTTCTCCAGCAGCACGCCTTCGCCTTCTCACTCTCAGCTCCTTGTGTGCCTCTTGCTCCCAGCTCCTCACACATGCCTCACTAACTGAAGTGAGGTCCTTTTTAAACCGGGTGCCCTATTAGCCTGCCTGTTCTAATTTATTCTAGTAGCTTCTTAATTGGCTCCAGGTGTCCTAATTAGCCTGCCTGCCATAATTGGTCCCAGCAACTTCCTGATTGTTCTGGAACAGCCCATTATCTTACTCAGGAAAAAGGGACCTGCTTAATCTGGGGCTAATATATCTACCTTCGATCACTTTCCTGTAGCCCTCTGGCCTGACCCTGTCACAATAGTTAATACAAATCAACTAACTGTCCCCCTTTTATGAAGGGTATAGAAGTCTTTTTTAAATAAAAAACAAGCAATCTATTCCTAATTATTGTTCCACATTTTGAACTCCTATTTACCTCCAAGCCACACAAACCTGATGTTAACCTTATTATACGTTATTCGCCTCATGAATGCAGAATTATGAAACTGAATCTGATGAAAATATTATGTAGGCCAAACAAATTAATCTTTCCCATCTGCTTGTACTCTTATTTTTCTCGTGTCCCTAGGTTGGTTTTTTTGGGGGGAGGGGTGAAATTTGAGCTTTGTAAGAATGAGGGAGTTACTCGGGGCAGATCCTCAGCTGGTGTAAACTGATCTAGTTCCACAAGAGACACTAGAGCTGTGATCATTTATGCCAGCTAAGAATCTGGCCCTATGAATTATAATTTTTATTGTGTAAGGGCAGCTGGGAACATTATGTAATTATTTTATTGGTATTACATGCAGATGAACTCAGCTTCCCATGGAAATGTAAGATACAGTGGTAATCAGAGGTGTTTTTTAAAGCTAACTTGTCCTGCATTGTTATGGTACTATTCTGCCAATTGAACTGGGTATGAAGCAGGGGGAGTGATGACTACATGCTGTTTAAAAAATAACATTGAAAGTGAATTAAAATTAATTGTTTGTGTATTTCCTGAATGCTTTCTAATTTTCCTCCCAGAGTGTAACAACAGGACCGCCACATGATTTGTCAGTTGGTTCTACAGCAGTTTAAAAATATGTCTAGGCTTATGCATATGACTATGTACTGATTCCAAGTATAATTGTGTATGAGCTCAAATAATATGCACTGTAGCAAATTACCTCTGCGTGGTTCTATACTCAGTACAAGGGCTAACCTCAGTTCATATAGGGATGCTATCAGCACCATGGGGACACTGCTGGACAGGATAGGTACAGAAACAAATAACATCATTTCTGCACCATTCGAAAAACTTAATGTACAAAAGATCTTACTCCCCAGGTGATTTGCATCCCACAGACAGTTCTCAGGCTTAGTATAATACTGGCAGTTTAAATGTAAATCTCTCTAAATCCTTGCACAAAGTTCTTAAAGCAATGAAAATAAAGATTCTGGCATAGTCAAGGTGATGTCTTAATTTTCATAGTTGGTTTTAAAATCAGAAATATACAATTTTCATTTAGGCAGAAAACCAGTAATGAAAGAGATGAAGAAGGATGATCCAGTGGTCAGGGCACTGGGTTAAGCTGTGGGAGACTCACGTTCAAGTCCCAGTTCCATAGATTTCCACTGTGACCTTGGGCAAGTCACTTAACCTCTCTGTGCCTCAATTCCCTATCATTAAAATGGGGCTAATAAAGCTACCTCACAGGGATATTATGAAGATAAATTGAGGCTAAGATTTAGTCATGGGTATTTTTGGTAAAAGTCATGGACAGGTCACAGGCAAAAAATAAAAATTCATGGCATGTGACCTGTCCATGACTTTTACCAAAAATACCCCTAACTAAATCTCTACTTCTGGGGCCCTGCTGCTCCGGGACCACTGCTGCTTGGGCGGTCCCCAGGGTGCCCCCAAGACTGCTGCTTGGGCGCTCCCTGGACCCAGCCACACCGGCCACTACTCGGGCAATCCCCAGAGCCAGCTGCACGGGGCTGCCTGACCAGTGGCCGGTGCGGCTGCCCCTGGGGCAGCCCCCAGAGCTGCTGCTCAGGTTCTCCCCGGGGCCACCCGAGCAACAGCCAGTGCGGCTGGCCCCAGGGACTGCCCGAGCAGTTGGCCCCAGGGCCAGTCCAGCAATGGCTGGTGTGGCTGGCTCTCGGGTGGCCCCGAGAACCCTTGCTCAGGCGCTCCCCGGGGCTGCCCCCAGGACTGCAGCTCGAGCAGTCCGCAGGACCAGCTGCCTGGGGCCTTCCAAGCAGCGGCCGGTGCAGTAGGCACCGGGACCACCCGAGCAGCTCACCCAGGGTTGCTCCAGCAGCAGCCAATGTGGCTAGCCGTGGGGCACCCAAGCAGCTGGCCCTGGAGTCAGCCACACCAGCTGCTGCGGAAGTTACGAAGGTCACGGAAAGTCACGGAAAGTCACGGAATCCGTGACTTCTGCGGCCTCCAGTGAGAGAATCACAGCCTTAAAATAAATGCATTAGAGATTGTGAATCACTCTGCGATCTAATGATAAGAAAGTTACATTATTATCATATAAGTATTCTAAAAAAAAGTGTGACCCCAATTGAAAGTCAAGCTAAAAGTGTTTGTTAATGTTGGGGCTTGAGTCAGTTCTCATTTACACTGTATAATTTATTCAGCTAAGAAGTTAAAAAAGGATGAGAAAATTAGAATAAAATAGGAATATGGAGGGAGGGCCTGACTCTTCCTTTATATACACTGGTCTAAATCAAGAGTAAATCCATTGAATTAAATGGAATTTCTCCAGTTTAAATTGAGGGTAAGTGAAATGAGAAGCAAGTCAAGGAAGTTCATTACCTTCTACACAGGAGAGCCTCTTTCTCCTCTCACTGCAGTTTGATACCATTGTTGTCAGTGGACTTTCTGATTTATACTAGTATAAATAAGATCAGAATCAGGGCCAGAGTCTCTTTTCTTACATTACATTCACGGGGCTTGATACTCCTCGCACTTACAATGGTGTAAGTCAAGAGTAAATCTGTTGACCTTGATGGAGTTACAGCAGTGTAAAACTGCTGTGAGAGGAGACTCAAACCCAGAGTATCTTAGTGGTGTTTCTTTCATTCTCCTATATGATGGGTAGTGCCAATAAATGACTTCTGTCCCCCATGGCTGTACTGTGTTCTAATATCTACTATACTAAATCTAAGATAATGGAGATAATGTAACTTTTAAGGATGTAGTATATATAGTAAGGGTGAAATCACAGTCAGGCGCCATCTTCAGAAAGGACTGGGTTTACAGCCTGCAAAAAAACAGCCTCTTAGTGACCGAAACAAGCCACAAGGATTAATTATATGAAATATATATTAAATGTATTAAAAGATGTGAGTCAAATTCTTCCCACAGTTTCAGTGGTGCAATCTCTCTAGCTTCAATGCTGCACCTGTATAACCAAAGGGAGAATCTGGCCCTGTCAGTTTACTGCTAATCCAAGCAACATATGACAACCAGTAATCCTGACAACAGTAATAACATCCTGCCAACAAAGGGCTCTCTTCACAAAAAAGTATGTGCTACATGAAAAAACAAACCATTTGCCCATGTCATGTAACGTACATTAAACTGATATGGGGATTTGACAGAAAAGAGACTGAAGGATTGGCCTTATTTTTTCTGTGTGGTTTAAATAAATGATTTTGTTCATTTTTAATACAGGGCTTGTAGTTCAATACACAAATAACAATGGAATAACCTGGCATTTGCTGCGAGAGCTGGATTACATGTCTTACTTAGAACCACAGATTGTTTCAATAGATCTACCCCGTGAAGCTAAAACATCTGCAACTGCTTTCCGATGGTGGCAACCCCAACATGGTAACCAATGCTTTACTAAAAATTTAATAAGCAGCTTTCCAATAAAACAAACATCCAGCCTTCCAGCACTTGGAAATAAGGTTAAGAGCTATGGACATTTTATTTTAGGAAAAACAAACTAAAAATGTATTATGCCTATACAGCTACCACAGGATAGTTTTGGCTCTTAGCCTATTCATAGCTTACTGCTAAACAAGGCTTTTCTCAGTCATATTATTATTCTTGTTATTGTTTACATAGCACCGTAAATGTGCATCGTGTGTTACAGAGCAAATAACTACACAGTTCACACGCCAAACTGTTCACATTCTAAGTTTAAATCAAACTTTATGATTGATAACAGACATGAGGGAATGAGAAAAGGAAGGCAGCCCAAGTAAGTTTATATGGTTACTTAGATGTGCTCTTTATCATCTTGATGTATGTTTTGCCTACAATTTATAAGCTGAAGTTAGTTGTCAATTTTCTCTTCCTCTCCTCCTGCTTCTCAGTTGATAGCATTAAAGGGGGGTACAGTAGGAGGACATCCAGTATGAGAGTGTAGAGGGAAATGGCTGGCTCAGGCAATAAGATGAGTTCAGAGATGAGGTAGGGAGAAGGCGAGGAACAACTCCATGAATATCATCTGTACGAGGGGTTTTCAACCTTTTCCTCACACAACTCCCTTTTCCAGACCAGAACCCCCATCTTATCTAGTCAGGACCCCCTTCCCACTTAGCAATAGAAAGGGCAGGTTGAGAAGCCCAATCTGCATAACAGAGGCTCAGGGAGTACTTCATTTAAAAATAGGAAAAGATTATGATGGCACTAGTATTCCATCCTGAAAAATAAAGAGGAGGAAATATCTGTGTTCCCCAGAAATAGAGCCACCAATAGGTGGTAGATTATGTCTTGAGTAACTTGTCAGATATGGTTAGCAAGAAGATTTTAATTGATTGAACTCTATCCTCACAAAAAGGTGGTATTGGAATTGTGAAACAATTAAGCTAGTCTGCATGAATAGTACAGACATGATTAAATATCTTACTGGGGCTCCACTAACCTTCCTGTCTTTCTGTTTGTAGGGAAACTTTCAGCACAGTGGGCCTTGGATGATGTCCTTATAGGAATGAATGACAGCTCTCAGACTGGTTTTCAAGATAAATTTGATGGATCTGCAGATTTACAAGCAAGTTGGTACAGGATCCAAGGGGGTCAAGTAGATATTGACTGTCTCTCTATGGATACAGCTCTGATGTTCAGTGAAGATACTGGTATGTGTCACCAAAGGAAGGTCTGAATGGGCCTATTTTTTAGGCTACAGGGGGCTTAGGTCTTTATAGGATCCATTTAAAAAATGGGGGATATCTGTATAACAGTCTGTTTGGGAAAGGAGAAATGCTTTCAGGCTATAAAGTTGAAAACGCTGAGCCCAAGGAAAAAGCAAACATTACATAATATTAAAACATTACATAATAAGAAAGTATTTTTGTTCTCTTTTCTTAGGAAAACCTCGTTATGCTGAGACTTGGGATTTCCATGTGTCAGCCTCCACTTTCCTGCAGTTTGAGCTGAGCATGGGTTGCAGTAAGCCATTCAGCGATTCCCATGGCATTCACTTGCAGTATTCCTTAAATAATGGGAGAGACTGGCACCTGGTGACTGAAGAGTGTGTTCCTCCAAGCATCGGTTGTCAGCATTACACTGAGAGTTCAATTTACAGATCAGAAAGATTCCAGAACTGGAAGCGAATTACTGTCTACCTTCCACTTGCAACCATGTGAGAATTGTTGTGTTGGCTATATATCAAAATATAGGCTTTTCTGAACTAATCTGAACAAATATGCCTCAGCTTGGGAATTTTCTGAATACTTCTTAATAATTAAATATGAAATGTGCCAGAAAATAAATACATCATCCCTATAAACTGCACTTTAAAATATTTCAACAGATGTAATATGAGCTGTGAAAGTATCAAATTTAGCTGAGTCAATTCCTGAGTCTTGCCTATGACCTGACCATAACAAGGGCTGTAAATCTACTATAGGGTTTTAAAGATACACCAAATGAAGTGTCAGAAATTAATGCACTCACACATTTCAGAAGAAAAACAGCTTAAAATAAAGGCATTTTGCCATGTGCACAGATAGATACGATGCCATTTCAGACCAAGATTTATGCACTTACACTTTTGCAATGATAGGACCCCACATGTGCTTCCTTTGTCTGATTTAATTAAGCCATCATCACATCAGTATAGGAATGATAAAAGCTATATCTTACATAGCATAACCACATAACACCCACTAAGGCAGAATTAATCATGACATTATAGAAAAACAGAATCTGCTGCTGCTGAACCTGCGAATCTCAGCCTCTCTGATAGGGAATAAAATTCCATTTTTAGGAAGAATTAAAACCCTGCTCCTTACAATGAATAAGATACAGTGGTAACCAAACATGGCAGATGTGCTGAGTTCTGCTTTCTTAATGAACCCATTCTCCAAGTCTAGGAATAGCATTAAACTGTGTAATTCATAGATTCATAGATTCTAGGACTGGAAGGGACCTCGAGAGGTCATCGAGTCCAGTCCCCTGCCCGCATGGCAGGACCAAATGCTAAGTATTATCACACTAATGATAATAATACTTAGCATTACACAGCTTAGTGCTTTACCTCACCAAAACCCTCTACAAGTATTAACTAATTAAGCCTTGCACCCTTACGGTAAATGCTGTTACTCCCTTTTACAGAAAAACAAACAAACAGGTACATAGTAGTGAGTGTGACATATCCAAGGTCACACAAGAAGTCAACATCAGAATGGAGGCTAGAACTCAACTCATGGCTCCAAATCCCACTGCGCAGTCCACTATGCCATGCCTCTGTTCCCAAATAGTCTTCTTCATACATTGGGCCCCATCCTGATCCTATTGAAGTTAATGGGATTTTTGCATTCAGTGGTATAGATGGTATGGTATGCAATGCATTCCAGTCCACTGCATGTTACCTGCCTGAACAAATCCGAGATCATCTAACCAATAGCATCTTTGTTTAGATTTTTCAACTTTTTTCCTCCAGCTAACCATAATGTACTGCAGGATGAGCAACAGTTATAGAAATATATATTTTCATTCCTTCTTCCTTACATGATACTAGACAAGATCTTTCATCTGCCTTCTTATTCTAATGAAATTATGATTTTTTAAAAACCCTGATAATACACAGGACCCAATCCTGCTTCCGTGTTAATGGGCACAGGATAGGACTCTTCTGTCTTCTGAATTTTAGCCTGACATATCATAGTTTATAACAAACTGATTCATACAGATAAACTGCTAGCTGCATTGAAAAGTTATTTGTGTGTGCAACAGGCTATTGAATACTAATGTATTTAATGTCTCTTGCTCAACTACATTGTGTTAAACAGTGCACACATCTGAACCATAAATCTAAGCAATGAATTCAGCATCATACATGCCCCATTGCAAAGTACTATGTGTACAGTATTGAAAAACTGAGACTCAGAGAGTTAGAGAAATAGACACAATAATCCTAAAATCCTTAATCAGTTTTCACTTAGGCTATACTCCTCTTAGAGTCAGTTAGAATTTTGCCTGAGAAGGACTTCAGGATAGGGTTCCGTTTCAGCTGGAATACATTTAAGATATTTCTGCTGCCTTTCCCAAATGCAGACTAGAATGCTGTTTTTCAAACTGAGTTCTGTTTGTTCTGTTTTGCTAGCTCTCCCAGAACACGTTTCAGATGGATTCAATATGATTACACTCCTGGAGCAGATTCTTGGGCTATTGATAATGTAGTCTTGGGTACGGGATGTCCCTGGATGTGCTCCGGCCATGGAATCTGTGACTCAGGCCACTGTGTGTAAGTAGACAAACCTGACATCATGTGCTGTTTTCATAGTAAAGTTGTATTTTTATTACCCCAGATAGATAATCCCTTTTTCTACCAATATGTTGTCAGGTGTGACAGAGGCTTTGGAGGTCCATATTGTGTCCCTGTTGCTCCTCTGCCTTCTGTTCTGAAAGATGACTTCAACGGTAACTTGCATCCTGATCTTTGGCCTGAAGTCTACGGTGCCGAGAGGGGAAACCTGAACAGTGACACAATCAAATCTGGAACCACTCTCATTTTTAAAGGGGTTAGATATTATTTAAATTCAAGCATTTAATACAATATCAATACTCTTAATAATAGCAAGTATATTTTCCTTTCTTTGTTTCCTGCAAATGATTATTTTAATAATTTTAGACAAGAGGTTATTTTTCACCTTTGATACTATTTTCTGGCCTGAGTTATATTCACTGTGTTCAGCACATTTCCTTTTTTTGAACATTTAACATATTATTTTTCCAATTTCTACTTTAGCTTCTGCTGTCATTTTAATAAAACTGAAAGATGAGAATAAAACTCCACAATTGAGATTTTTCCAAGCCAATTATAGGGTTTGGGCACCCAACTTCCATATTTGGCTTGGAAAAATTAATGGGAGTTGTCTCTAAATCCCCTACTAGTTTTGTAAATCCCATTGCTAATTTAATAAATCTCAACCTACATGTTTATTTTTGCAAATTTTGTATGATGTGGATTATTTAGCATTATTTTATATTTAATTATGTGTTTATTCTTACATTTTATTTTTATGAAGTTCAATAGATAGAGTAAAAAATCAAATATGTACGACAGAATAGAGCTTACTTTCCAAACTTTGCACTTCCTTTATAACCTTAAGATATGTCTTTGTTCACACAAGCACTCTAGTTTTTAGCTGACACGCAAGCCATTTTCAGTTAGAGTGCAAATCCACAGCTATGTTGTCACACCATTAGTTTAGTGCTTCTCAAAAATAAAGTGTAAATATTAATTTAGGTGTAATCAATTAAATCTTTAAAAATATTTCTTTGGACAACTTCTATTCCTTTCCAGTTAAGCAACTTCAGATAATCAAAATCATACTAAGAATATTAACTGTCCTAAAACTGGATTGATACTTCTTGAAGAAATACCTAAGGAAGGAAACCCTGGAGGAGGGGAAAACTCTGTGAGGAACCCCATGCAGAGGCTGGGTTTGCCAAATCCCTGCCAAATGAGCAATGGTTCTGCTCCCCAGATCCACGCAAAGTCAGGACAATCCACTTACAGCTTGTCTATATGAACAATTAGTTCACAGCAAGCTGGGGTGTGACTCTACCTTAAACTAGCCTGCCGTGGACTAAGGCCTTGGCTACACTGGCGCTGTACAGCGCTGCAACTTGCTGCGCTCAGGGGTGTGAAAACGCCCCCCCCCTCCCCCCCAAGCGCAGCGAGTGCAGCGCTGTAAAGCACCAGTGTAATCAGCGCCTGCAGCGCTGCACGCTCGCTCGCTCGCAGAGGTGGAGTACTTGCAGCACTGCGAGAGAGCTCTCGCAGCGCTGGCGGCGCGACTACACTCGTGCTTCACAGCGCTGCCACGGCAGCGCTGCGAATCCCCAAGTGTAGCCAAGACGGTGGATCCTGCTGACACACATTAACAGTACGTTAATGTGCTTTGATCTATTCCCATTTTAAAAGGATTGTGTAACAATATTTACCTCCTTTGTAAAGCTCTTTGGGATCTATATAAAAGCTTATATGGTGGTGACAATGTTGTTGTTAATATGCCAGTATTCCCACAAAGCTCCAGCAAATAGTCAGAGCTGAGTAGTATAGCAGTTGAACAGAAAGACCTAAAAGAGAATATGGGTTCAAATTAGAACTGGTGTAGAGAAAGGCTACCAGGATGATCAGGGGAATGGAGAGCCTATCTTATCAGTGGAGGCTAAAAGAGCTTGGATTGTTTAAGCTTGCAAATCAAAGGCTGAGCATGGATATGACTCCTTTTTATAAATACATCAGGGAGGTATTAGGGTCTGTAGGTGGAGAAGAGCTATTTAAACTAAAGTACAATTTTGGCACAAGAACAAATGGTTATAAAATGGCCATGAATAAATTTAGGCTGAAAATTAGAAGAACCACCAGAGGAATGAGGTTCTGAAACAGCGTTCCAGTAGGAGTAGTGGGGGCAAGCAACCTAAAATAGATCTTAATAAATTTATAAATGGGATTATATGATGGGTTTGCCTGCAATAGGAGACTGGATTCGATGACCAAGGATGTCCTTTCCAGATCTGTGTTCTATCGATTCAAGGATGTGACAATCTGATTGTATTGTACGCCCTATCACCAGTACAAGCATCCTTTAGCAAAACTTGACAGTGTGTGATTAAAAATTCAATTGCTTGCTTTTTGGTTTCTGCAGCCATCTGTCTCCCACAATTTGGGACATCTGGGCTGCTCTCCTCTCTCTGCAGCTCACAGAGGCAGAGTTTTGTTGCTGCATGGCCTGGCCAAACTCCCTCTGTTCCTGCGTGGTGACAGACTCTGTGCCTCTGCAGCAGCAGACGGTGATGGTTCTTTTGCTTTTGCTCTTCTGCCTCCTATTTTAACTTTTCTGCCTATTTTTTGGGGCAGTGGGGAGCAGCACTCTCCCTCCTTGACATTCCTCCTCCTTCCTGGGTCTGTCAACCTTTCAGGGGTTTAACCCTCCCTGAGCCTGCCCTGCAGCATCTTCCTGCTAGCTCCTCTGCCCCTTACAGGCCTAGCAGAGCAGCCAAGAAAGCACCAGGTCAAAGCCAAGTGGTGCTCTATCTGAGGCAGCTTTGCCAGACCCAGCAGATGGTGAGGTGTGCCCAGCCTGCACCCAGCCTTTTGTCCCTAACTCTGTTAGATCCTGAGTTGGAGAGGCAGGTGGGCTCCCCTACCCACAGAGGCAGCCGCGACTCCAAATGGGAAAAATGGACTGGGAATCCCAGTGCAGACCAGGGAGAGGCGACCACTTGACTCATGGGATAAGTCCCATGGGACCCCTGCAGAACAAAGAGGGGAGGTTGCAGGGCCACAAATCTCCCTCCCCCTCCCCAGCCTTAAAATAGATCCTGAGTGCCCTGGGGAAAGAAACAGGGTTTGTAATCAGCCTTCCAGCAGGGAGGGCTCTGACAATGAGTTCCCCCTCCCGGTCCCAGGGGAAGTGAGACAGTCCTCTAAAGAGGGCTCTAGGTCGTAAGGAAGGCAAGTCACAAAAGGCATCATCAAGCCACAGCAGAGCTCCTACACTCCCAAAGCACACTAACAAGCTAAAAAAGGGAAAGAAAAGGCACACAAAAAACAAAAGATAAGAATCCTCTGACTCCTTTTTCTTCTCCTGAGGAAGGTGAGCTATCTGGCTGTGAAACCTTAGCATGCTCTTGAGAGTAAACCTCAGAGTAAATTTCTCCTCTCAAAATCCTCCCCTGAGGCTGCAATAGCCTTTCACTCCTCCTTCAAGGAAGCAATGAGGGATTAATGGAACAAGCCTGATAAGGGCAAGCATGTTAACAAGAGCAACCTCGGGCTCTATAACATTCAAGTATCAAAGGGCTCTATTGCTGAGATATCAAAGGGTGACATGCTGTAGCGACCCTCCCCAGGAATATGTTTATTCCTTAAGAGGGGGAGATCGATCCTAAGGAACCCATGGATAGAAAGATGAAGGCCACTCTCAAAAAGGGCTTTGAAGCCTCTTCTGTCAACCTCTGAGCATCCCTGGCAGCTACCTGCTTTGAAAGAGCATCTCCTTCCTGGCTGGAAGATCTCAAAGCCCTTAAAGACAGAGATCACCCTGACTTTGGCTCCACTTTAAAGAAATTCTTCCTAGCAACAATGTTTGTAGCTGACATCTCAATGGATCCAATGAGGTCCTCACCCCAAGCCATGGCTTCCAGCTCAGTAGCCAGGCACCCACTATGGCTTCAGTCCTGGAAGGTGGATACTCACTGTAAGCAGGTTCTATGCTCAACCAAGTCTACATGATCCCTCCTTTTCGGAAAAAAGTTGGTTATGATGATGGCTGACAGTGCAGCAAATCCAAACTGTCTCTCCTTTCACCGCTAGTGCCCTCAGGAGGTGATATAACCCAGCCTTTACAGTCAGAGGTGCTTCTTTCACTCCTCATCCTCACAGAGGTAGCAGCAAAGGGACAATAGATTCCCCAGTGGAAAACAGTGGATTCGAAGTCTAGGGGGGTGAGTGGAAGTCCAAATGGAGCTCTACCCTCCTCCCAAAATGCACTTTATGACAAAGATCACATACGCCTCCATCCAGAGTTGAAGTTAGGGCGCCGGATTTTCCATTTCCTAAAGAAATGGGTTGCATTAATTACAGACAAGTGCATCAGGAAAATAGTAAGCCAGGGATACTCCCTCGCGCTGTGGGCTCCACCCATTCCATTTTTCCTCCAGTCATCCAGCTCCCATGACCCCAGAAAACACAATCTGATCCAGAACAAAATATTTCATCAACTGGATATGGGAGTAAAAGAGAGAAGAAAGAAGAAGAAAGGTTATCTGGGTTCTGCTCCATCATCTTCATTGTACAGAAGTACGTGTATTGGAGCCATTCTTAACCTCAAAAGATCGACAAGTGGATGAAGAAAATGAAGGTTTGGATGTAGACCGTGGCCTCTACAGTTTCATTCCTGACCCGCAGGGGGAGTTCTTGATTTCAGTAGTTCTAGTGGACACATTTCCATATCCTCCTCAGACAGTGCCACTGCAAACATCTGAGGTTTGCCTACAGCAGGAAATATTAGCAGTACCAAACATTCCCATTTAGCCTGTCCTCGACCCCAGAGTTGTTACAAAGATGGCGGTGGTGATAATAGCCAGACTCAGATTGCAGGGAACTGACCAGTAACCATATCTGGATGACATCGTGATCAGAGCTCCATCACAGTCAGCAGCGCACAGGGACACATCTTGGACATTGAATCTCCTTCAGGAGCATGGCTTCATCATCAGTGCCAAGAAAAGTTCCCTGGTTCCATCCAGGAATTTATTTCCTTGATCCAGAGCCACAAGAGGCCCACCCTAGTACTATGCCTCCAACTCCTAGGACTTCTGTGTCCTGGATAGGATCACTGCATGGGCACAGTCACACATCAGATGTCTTCAAGCCTTCTTTCTGAAGTGTGAGACCATGCCCTGTAAGGCATCAAAGATCAAGGACAGGTTCTGATAGTGCTCAACTCCTTATATTGGTGGTCAGCCCAAGACAATGTCCACAAAGGCATGCCCATCGCTCTTCCAGATCCTTTAGTCCTCACAATCGATGCTCACTTGGAGACCCAAACAGCTCAGAGCCTGTGGAGCCAGGAGGAAAAGGTTCACAGGATAAACCATCTAGAGCTGAAAGTAGTCAAGTTAGCTCTGTGAAGGTTCCAGCCTACCCTGAAGGGGATCAGTGCCCTGTTTCAATCAGACAGTACTACTATGGTTATATATTTAAACAACCCTGAATTCAGCACTATACGCAGAATCAATGGAAATAATGCGGTGGGCAGAACAGTCCCTTCTTTCCCTGAGACTGATTCACATCAAAGGGGACCTGAACTAACAGACAGACTGGCTCAGCAGGCACAGGGTCAAAACTCTGAGTGGTGCCTGAATCAGGAGGTTTTTGATCTCATAGTTCAGACTGTCAACCTCTCTCCAACCAGCCTGTTCTCGGATTGTACAAACACAAGGAGGCCAAAATACTTCACAATGGAGGCAGACCCCAGATCCATGGGAACAGATGCCTTATCACACAGCTGGCTGCAGGGCCTACTCTATACATTTCTACCCTTTCAACTACTGGGGAAGGTGGTCCTGAAAATAGAAAGAGAACAGGCAATGGTAAATACTGATAACTCCTCACTGACTGAGGAGACCTTGGATCTCAGACCTAATGGAGCTTCCATAGAGACCAGACATCCTCTCGCAAGGCCTTCTTCTTCATCCAGACCCAAAATGACTTCAACAGCCTGCCTATTGGGAGGGAAGCTTAGAAAGTCTTGATCTATCTCCCAGTGTTATTAAGACATTGCTTTCACCTAGGAGAGCACTAAAAGCATACTCCTCTCTCTGGCCCAGATTCAACAACTGGTGTCAAGAGCATAGCGCAAATCCCAGAAATCCAACCATTCCAGACTTCCTCCAAGAGAATGTAGACCAAGGCCTTCAACCCAGGACCATGGTGTGTCAGGTGTCTGCTTTTATTAGTGTGCTATTCACAGGGTCCTTCAGCTCCCTGGCAGACAGTCCACAGCTAGCCAGACGCCTTCAAGCAGTTTGATTAGCCGGACCAGTTGTCAGGCCACTCTTCAAAAAATGGGACCTTTCTGTAGTTTTCTGGTCCATGGCAATCCATGCCTTCAAGCCTCTAACTTCAGTATTGGCCTTTTATTGTACATTAAGACTTGTTTCTTAGTAGCTGTCAGTTACACCAGGAAAGTATCAGAGCTGGCAGCCTTATCTATACAGGAAAATTACTGCGTGTTACACGAAAACAAGGTGGTGTTCAGGACCTTTCTTCCTAATGTAAAATCCTCCTTGCACAGTTGCCAAGAGTTTGTGCTTCCTTTGTTCTGTCCAAAACCACAAAAGCCAACTAAAAAGGTGTGGCACCTTTGATGTCAAGAGAACATCTCAAGTATACAGAATCCATAAGAAGATTGGGCTCTATATTCATATCCTTACACCCCAAATGCCAGGGACTCAGAACTTCCAAGTCCTCCATCACAAAGTGGATTAGACTGTGTAATGTGGAAGCCTACAGATCATCAGAGGTTCCTGTCCCAGAAAGGCTCAAGGTACACTCCACGACATCCTTAACAACATCATGGGTGGAACAAATACCTGCATCCACTTTAGAAATTTGCAAAGCGCTCATTGGTCTACAGCTAACACCTTCATTAAGTGCTGTAAAGTGGAGCTTCTGTTTTCTGGAGAGGCCTCCTTTGCCAGGGAGGTGCTTCAGAAATGATATGGACTTTTGAGAGAGCGCACAAAAAGTGGGGTACTTCTTTCCTATGATACTTGTTTCATAACTCACCCTGCATCTGTTCACTAGTCGCTACTTTCCAGACATCAAGAATTATGGGAGATGCTGAGTTGCAGAATGGAAAATTTCTTGGTGTTAATTTCCTTTCTGCTAGCAACATCTCCCAACCAGATCATGCAGCGCCAAAAGGCTGATCTGCCTCTGTGAGCTGCAGAGAGAGGCGAGCAGCCCAGACATCCAGAATTGTGGGTGATGGTGCTAGCAAAAAGGAAATTATCAGTAAGAAATTGTCCATTCTCTCTCTCTTTCTGTTTTTTTCCCAGCATTCTTCCCTCCATGCAGCTCTTATCCTATCTATCACAACAAAATATTGCATAGAGATTTCATGAGTTTTTGTGAAATATTAAGATCATCATTGATCCATGCTATGTTATTCTTCTCACATTGTGCTATTTAAAATGAGATCATATTAAAATATGCTACTATGAAATGGAAAGTTCAAGATCAGTGTAAACTCTGTTTAGAAACTCAGAAAACAGCTATAATAATGCAGATTGTATAATGCAGCTTACTGTCAAGAGTTAGATATTTCTGTAAAAGTATATATGAATTCTGGAAAAATTGTTTTATCAGTTCTGTTTCTTGATTTTTAAATAAGCCTTTACAGTACTTATTTAGAACTATGTAGTAAGACTGAAATATAGACACACTAATGTAACATATGGGAAACAGTAATTTTCTGTGTATGTTCTGTATTTACAGGAAGGGCTGAGAATGCTTGTTTCAAGAGATCTGGATTGTACAAATACTATATACATCCAGTTTTCATTTAAATTTATAGCAAAAGGTAGGTTCACTCTTTATTTGTGTTTTTTTTCAGTAGCTTTACTCATATATTATAACATTACAGAGAAGTATGTGGGTTTAAATTTACAAAATTAATTTAAATGGCCATTAGTTAATGCTAAATAACATTGAAACTTTTATGGGATTTTTTATCATGCTCATTTTAATACCAAATAGGTTCACCATACTTATTCTAACTAAGAAGAAACATCAAACTAATGATTACTCTCATTAAAGCTATCACCCCTTCTGTTCCTACTTCCTTTATCCAGGGGTTTTTAACTTGGCCTTAAAATGAAATCCAAGCTCTAGCTCATTCTGTCATATGCAGTCTCAACCTAGAGATTTGTGCTGCCCAGAAACATGCCATTTGAGTACTCTCTACATGCATAAAAGAAAAATTATTATTTAAAGATTTTTGGAATGTCATAGGTCCAAATTATTTGAAATGGTTTTTAGCAATTGATTAATTAATAACATGATCTTTATACTGTATGATTTAGGAGATTGGTAACAAACTCTGGAGATTTCATGTGCTCTTTGATGATTTAAATCTAACCCAGCTTGACAGAGATCAAAAGTTCCCCCATCTGACTTCCAAGCATACATAATATAAATGAGCATAGGAATTATGTTTAATACTATGTGAAGAATAATCAGTGTTCACCAGAAATAACAAGCGCCAAACAGTTTATCCAATATAGGTATGATCAAGCTGGTGATGGAGTCTGATCCTCATTTCCAAATTACCTGACCGTTGGTTTTTTTTTGTGCTTGTGTCATAACGTCATTATGAAAAGGAGGTATGTGGGTGTGGACCACAGGAGGTGCATGGGGCCCCAGTAACTTATGTGGAGCTCCACACAGGCACCGGGGTCCACTTGCACAGAGCTTGCATTCCTGAAATTCTTGTGCATGCAAAATTCCTATTAACTTAATGGGGAGTTACATGCAGCTAAGGGCTGCACAATTGCACCCAAGTTACTAGTTTCTTTGCCAAAGAACAAGGCCAAAATAGTTCAGAACCACAATGGTTATTTTTTAAACAAAAGTCTTAAGTCAATTTCTGTTTGGGCAATTTAAAAAAAAATCCATGTGGATTCAGCTTGGATCCTTCCAGTCTGTCATTTAATAATATAATTGTCCTCTTGCTCCTATTATTAAACATCCTTATGAAAATAAGAGGATAACTATTATGACCATGCCCAAATAGCCCATGTTAAAAGCAAAATCTTGGCTGATGACTTCTTGTTTTTTAAAATTCCCCCTTCAAAAATAATAAAAAAAGATGTGACCATTGCCAAGGTGCTTGAAAGTGCAGCTCAGTATACTTATCATTCCAATAGCATGCATACTCATGGGGGAAGGAATAGCTCAGTGGTTTGAGCATTGGCCTGCTAAACCCAGGGTTGTAAGCTCAATCCTTGAGGGGGTCACTTAGGGGTCTAGGGCAAAATCAGTACTGGATCCTGCTTGTGAAAGCAGGGGGCTGGACTAAATGATCTTTTTCTAGGTCCCTTCTAGCTCTAGGAGATAGGATATCTCCATTAATTTAATTAAAAAAAAAACATTATGGGTCAGATTCTGAAGCAGGGTTGTAGACTCCCTGTACGATCTACTTTTGGAGCAAGGTGCTAGTCAGCATTAGTAAGAGTTTCAGAATCTGACCTTGTGTTAATAACTAGGTATTACAGAGAGTTTTTTAAGCTTGGTAACATAGGACAGAAAACCCAATAATAATGGGGGGTTTCAACATCCTCTTACTGACTGGGAACATGTCACCTCAGGATGGTATGCAGAGATAACATTGCCAGACATTATTAATGACTGCTTCTTGGAGCAGTTTGTCCTGGAACACACAAGTGGAGAGGCACAGGATCTGGTTGAAGAGGTGAATATAGCAGACCCACTTGGTAATAGTGACCACAATGTAATTAAATTTAACATCCTTGTAGGGGGGGGAAATTCCAAAGAAACCCATCACTGTAGCATTTAAGTCGACAAAAGGGGAACTACATAAAAATGAGGAGACTAGTAAAACAGAAATTAGAAGGAACAATCCCAAAAGTGAAATGGCTACAAGCTGCATGGAAACTTTTTTAAAAAACTGTATGCATACTCCAAATAAAAAAACAAGTAAGAGGACCAAAAAAACTCCACCACCCTGTCTAAACAACAAAAGGCAGTTAGAGACCCAAAAAATCTTTTTAAATTTGGAAGTCAAATCCTAGTGAGGAAAATAGAAAGAAGCATAAACTCTGGCAAGTCAAGTGTAAAAGTATAATTTGGCAGGCCAAAAAAGAATTTGAAAAGTAACTAGCAAAAGACAAAAAAACTAAGTGCAAAATTTTTTGTAAGTACATCAGACACAGGAAGCCTGCCAAACAATCAGTGGGGCCACAGGACAATCAAGGTGCTAAGGAAGCACTCCAGGAAGACAATGCCCTTGCAGAGAGGCTGAATGAATTCTTTGCATCATCTTCATTGCAGAGAATGAGAGGGAGATTCCCACACCTGAGCCATTCTTTTTAGGTGACAGATCTGAGGAACTGTCCCAGACTGAGGTATCAAAAGAGGAGGTTTTGGAACAAATTGATAAATTAAACAGTAATTAGTCCCCAGCACCAGATGATATTCACCCAAGAGTTTTGCAGGACCTCAAATACAAAACTGCAGAACTACTAACTGTGGTATGCAACTTATCACCTAAATCAGCCTTTATGCAAGATGACTACTGATATCTAATGTAACACCAATTTTTTTAAAAAGGCTCCAGAGGTAAGTCTAAATTTCATACCAGGCAAATTGGTTGAATCTATAGTAAAGAACAGAATTATCAGACACATAGATGAACATGATATGTTGGGGAAGAGTCAACATGACTTTTGTAAAGGGAAATCATGCCTCACCAATTTGTTAGAATTCTTTGGGGAGTCTTGTCCAAACAGGTGGACAAGAATAATCCAGTGGATATAGTATATTTGGACTTTTAGAAAGCCTTTGACAAGGTCCCTTACCAAAGGCTCTTAAGAAAAGTAAGGATCGTAGGATAAGAGGGAAGGTCCTCTCATAGATCAGCCTCAGGTTAAAAGAGGAAACAAAGGGTGGGAATAAATGGTCAATTTTCACAATAGAGAGAGGTAAATAGCAGGATCCTCAATTATCTGTACTGGGACTAGTGCTGTTCAACATATCCATAAATGATCTGGGAAAAGGAGTAAACAATGAGGTGGCATAGTTAGCAGATGATTCAAATGTATACAAGATAGTTAAGTACAAAGCAGACTGTGAAGAGTTACAAAGGGATCTCACAAACCTGGGTGACTGGGTAACAAAATGGCAGATGAAATTCAGTGTTGATAAATGCAAAGTAATGCACATTTGAAAACATAATCCCAACTATACATACGAAAAGGTGGGGTCTAAATTTACAGTTACCGCTCAAGAAAGATAGGTTGGAGACATCATGGATTCTTCTCTGACAACATCTGCTCAATGTGTAGCAGCAGTCAAAAAAGCTAACACAATGTTAGGAGCCATTAGGAAAGGGCTAGATAATAAGACAGAAAATATCATAATACCACTGTATAAATCCAGAGTATACCCACACCTGGAATACTGCATGCAGTTCTGGTCATGCCATCCCAAAAAACATATGTTAGAATTGGAAAAAGTACAGAGAAGGGCAACAAATATTATTAGGGGTATGGAACAGCCTCCATTTGAGGAAAGATTAAAAAAACTAGAACCGCTCAACCTGGAAAAGAGATGACTGAGGAGAGATATGACAAAGGTCTATAAAATCATGAATGGTGTGGAAAAAGCGAATAAGGAAATGTTATTTACCCCTTTATGTAACATAGGAACCAGAGGTCATGCAATGAAATTCACAGGCAGCAGGTTTGGAACAAACATAAGAAAGTACTTCTTCACATAACACACAGTCAACATGTGGAACTCATTGCCAGGGGATGTTGTGAAGGCCAAAACTATGACTTGGTTCAAAAAAGAATTAGATAAGTTCCTAAAGGATAGATCCATCAATGGCTATTAGCCAAGATGGTCAGGGATACAGCCTGGTGCTCAGGGCCGGCTCCAGGGTTTTTGCTGCCCCAAGCGGCAGAAAGAAAAAAAAGGAAAAAAGGCGCGATCGCTATCGGCAGCATTTCAGTGGCGGTTCCACTGTGCCACTTTCTTCTTTGGCGGCACTTTGGCAGCAGGTCCTTCCCTCCAAGAAGGACCGAGGGACCTGCCGCTGAATTGCCGCCGAAGAGCCCGACGTGCCGCCCCTTCCCCTTGGCCGCCCCAAGCACCTGCTTGCTGAGCTGGTGCCTGGAGCCGGCCCTGCTGATGCTCTGGGTGTCTCTAAACCTCTGACTGTCAGAAGCTGAAACTGGAAGATAGCGAGTAGATCACTCAATAAATTGCCCTGTTCTGTTCACTACCTCAAAAACATCTGATACTGGCCACGGTCAGGAGACAGGATACTGGGCTAGTTGAACCATTGGTCTGACCCATTATGGCCATTCTTACGTTCTTATGAAGGAAGGATGGTCTTGTGTTTAAGGGTCAGATCTGGTAGTCAAGAGACTTGAGTTTTACTCTTGGTTCAGCCACAGAATTCCTGGCCTAGATTGAAGGTGCAAAGCATTATTATTTTTTCATTAAAACTTATAAGTAAATATGTACAGATCATTCAATCAGTAAAATAACTCACATGAATAAAGTTGCTGACATGAGTGCTTGTAGAATTAGCTTGTAAATTCTTGAGGAGGAGGACTGTCTGCCCAAAAGGTGTGGATGTTGTGGGTACTCCTGTAACACAGGTGTTAATACTAATAATTTGTGATACTATGATACTGTATTGTTATAATTTGTGATACTATAAACAAATATTGATTGACTGAAAAATGGTTGTTGTTTTGTAGGAAAGGAAATGGTTTGCCTGAAATAAAAAATGATAATGCTGAGATTGCTTTGGGTCTAAATAAATTAACTATTATTATGTATATCATTAATATTCATGCAAATATAACCCTTACATCAGTAGGATTTTCCAGAGTCCCATCCAGTTGACTGCTTAGGAGGATGCATACGTACAATATGTGTATTGCCTGCCAACACTTAAAATTATTATAAAAAAAACAATGATGCATAGTGTAAAAATCTGTAATAAAAGTATGAGTAGCCTAATTACATTTAAATATGAATATATGTTTATAAAGTAGTGTTTCTTGCAAATCAGATTATAATGAACGTAAATATATTCACTTTGCTGTAGGTACCCCAGAGAGGTCTCATTCCATTCTGCTACAATACTCCATCAACGGTGGCATCACTTGGCATTTAATAGATGAGTTTTACTTCACTCAAACTACTGATGTTCTCTTCATTAACGTTCCACTACCATACACTGCGCAAACCAATGCTACACGTTTCAGGCTCTGGCAACCTTACAACAATGGTAAAGATGTATTCTAAATACATGCTTACAGAGTTATATTTCTGAAGTTGTTTTGGCTAAATAATAATCAGGACTTTCAGTCTTGTACAGTATTCTGTTGTAATTCTATACAGTTTGTTTAATACTCAAATTTCAAGTTTTTTGGACTTGATTTGCTAGACAGTATAATACCATTACATTTGTACTTTTTATGCATGCAGTTTCCATATTACTGGTGGATGTTTTAAAATAAAAGTATGTAATTTAATATCACTGGGACTATTTGCATAAAATTAGCAGGTCCTTAGGGGAGTTTAGAAATGTAATGTATAAAATTAAATTTGTTAAGGTCTGTCTCATTATTCTTAATGGGCCTGATTGCATCCTTTACCTGACTCTGGCTATGTAGACAGGGTCATTGGTGTAAATGAGAATCAGGCCCTATATGCCCTAGAAGGCATTAAAAGCAGATTAAGAAAAATATACTTAGTGCATAATCTGCTAGTTAAAGTAGAAAGGTAAACTTCAAAGCAGTATATAAATCCAAAGGGATGTTGTCTGTTCCTACGGAGTTTAGGATATACATCCGATGAAGAAGAAATATCTTAGTGACCCCACAAAGGATTCATAGTGTGATGTTGACATCGAAGCACTGAAAAATTCTAGTGACAATTTAAACACAACAATACAACACTTGTTTTATTTCAGGTGGTTTGGTTTCTTGTTTATATACTTGTTTTTTTGTTGTTTCTAACTCACCATTGGTTAGCTTAACTATCTAAAAGCCAATTCAGACCAAGTCCTAATAGTCCTCCCCCAGTTCATCTTTCTGGTGGACTTTCCGCAAATGTTTAATGACATCCTCCCTGTCAGACAGTATCCTTAAATAGGAAACATCCTAGAGAGAAGGCCCTGCAGCCTCCTCTCTGATAACATGAAGCTCACTTTGTGGATTATCTAGAAAGAGGCAATTATGCAGAAGAGCCATCCTACCCAGCTCAAAAGCATGGGAATGTATACAGCAAGCAACCAAGAAAGTAGGCCATACTTACAGAATGGGGGACTCTATCCTGGGAAACAGTGACTCTGAAAAAGATTTGGGAGTCATGATGGATAATCAGTTGAACACAAGCTTCCAGTGCAACATGATGGTCTAAAGGCTAATTCAGTCCTTGGATGCATAAATGGGAATTTCAAGTAGGAGTAGAGACATTATTTTTCCTCTGTATTTGCCAAGGGTGTGATGATGCTGGAATACTGTGTTCAGTTGTGCTGTCCATGGTTCAAGAAGGATGCTGATAAATTGGAGAGGGTTCAGAAAAGAGCACAAGAATGATTAGATTAGAAAACATGCCTTAAAGTAACAGTGGCAAGGAACTCAATTTATTTAGTTTAACAAAAAGAAGATTAAGAGGTGACTTGATTATATCTGTAAGTACCTGCATTAGGAACAAATATTTAATAATGGGCTCTGCAATCTAGCAGAGAAAGGTATAATGCAATCCAACGGCTGGAAGTTGAAGCTAGACAAATTCAAACTGGAAATAAGGCATACATTTTTAACAGTGAGAGTAATTAACCAGTGGAACAATTTATCAAAGGTTGTGGTGTTTAAAATCAAGATTGGGTGTTTTTTGTAAAAGATAAGCTCTGGGAATTCTTTTGGAGAAGTTCTGTGGTCTGTGTTATACAGGAGGTCACATTAGATGATCACAATGATACCCTCCAGCCTAACCCTAACCCTAACCCTAAGGCTGCAAATCTTTCATGGGGTCACAGAAGTCATGGATTTATGACTTTTGCAGCTGCAGCACTGATGCGGCTGACCCCAGGGACCAGGCATCTGGTCCTGGTCGCTGCCCTGGCGCAGCAGTCTGGGAGCAGCAATGGCGCCACGGGCTGCCTCCCCACCCCAGCACCCTGGGCCACCCTCCCCCCACTCTCCCAGCAGCAGCAGTGGGACTCCGGGTCATCCCCTGCCTGGAGCAGCAATGGTGGCGGCGGGGCCTTGGGCCGCCCCTCCACCCAGGAGCAGCGGCTGGGCCCCAGGCCTCCCCCACTCCTCAGAAGCAGCGGCGGGGTCCCTGGCTGCCCCCTCCCAGGAGCAGCAGCGACCGCCAGAGTATACCCCCCCACAAGAGCAGCAACATCCACTAGAGCACCCCCCCTTCCCCAGCATCTAAGATTTAGTTAGGGGTATTTTTAGTAAAAGTCATGGACAGGTCACTGGCCATGACTTTTTGTTTATTGCCCGTGACCTGTCCATGACTTTTACTAAAAATACCCGTGACTAAATCATAGCCTTAATCATACCCTTTGTGACATATCTGAGTTCCACCGCTTATTTGGGAGTCTGGAGACTGCCACCAAAGTTTTCTTTCTCTCAGATGTGTGTTTATCCCACTAGGATTGAAGAGCTCTTAGTTGGCCCAGGGAGATTATTCAGTTCAAGTCACTTGTGACCCATCCACAAATTATACCGTTTAATCATCAGTTTTGACTTTTTGGACAATTAGCTCAATGAATTTTTTATTGTAGCTTACTTTGCAAAGTAAATATGACTTTATTGAAAGATACTTGCAAAACCGTTTTTCACACTTCAGTTGGTCATTACTTTTGTGCAGGTTTCTTATTTTGGAAGAATATTCTATGCTTACAGGCAGATAGGGCCAGATCGTGGTGCCCTGATGCACCCTGATGAGTACTTTATCATGCATATGGCCCAGTGAAATCTGTGGGACAGACTACTCATTAAAGCAGCTGTTCACCAATGCAGTGAGACTTTTGCACTCTAACCCATTGTTATTTGTTCTCACTCTCTTCTGTAAGAGTTAACACAATACATTCTCCCTTTCTTCTTAGGCAAGAAAGAAGAAATCTGGATTATAGATAACTTCATTATTAATGGAAACAATCTAAAGAATTCTGTTATACTTCTGGATACATTTGACTTTGGACCTAAAGAGGATAACTGGCTTTTCTACCCTGGTGGTAATATTGGGCTTTATTGTCCGTATTCATCAAAGGGAGCCCCGTACGTATTAAAAGAATCTACCTCCCAGCAATAAATTGAAAATAAATAGCCATCAAATAAATCAGACCTAAAATACCTCTTTCCTTTTTGTGGTAGGGAGGAAGATTCTGCTATGGTATTTGTTTCAAATGAAATTGGAGAACATTCCATTACAACAAGGGAATTGAATGTGAATGAGAACACCATAATCCAATTTGAGGTACTTATCCCCACAATGTAGCCTTTCTGTTTTCTTACATGGGGAGTTTTAATCTTTCTTGATCTCATTTTGGTATTTTGTTTCCTCTCTGGTGTTTGCCCAAATATAGAGATCTGTATAATTTCCCATAATTGTAAACTGTTTTATATGGTTTAACAGCTGCTAGCCATTCTTGTTGTGGATGTGGCTAGAAGGCTTTTATCATATAGCTATGGAAAATTTCTCTCTCCAATTTTTCTGTTTTCTTGCAATTCTTTTAACTACTTCTACATATATATTTATACTAAATAGTATAAATCAGTAGTGGGCAACCTGTAGCCCACGGGCCACACGTGGCCCATCAAGGTAATCCGCTGGCAGGCCACAAGACAGTTTGTTTGTATTGACCATTCACAGGCACGGCTGCCCGCAGCTCCCAGTGGGCGAGGTTTGCTGTTCCTGGCCAATGAGAGCGGCAGGAAGCTATGTAATACAATATAATATGTATATAGCATTTAACTAAGTCATAGCACATTCCATCATTAAACAACAAATGATTTTGGATTATAAACTGTTGCTGAAATGATATTTAGAGTATTCTAAGAAAATTAAATTTGGTTGTGTACTAATGCACATTTCAGTTTGTCATGCAAGCACTTAATAAAATATGGAACACAAATTGTTTTCTGTTTTAAGAAACAAAAAAATGAGTTCACATTAAGATACTTCAAATCTTCAGAGTGTTAACCTCAAAAGACCTACATGCATATTTTGGATCTGGTACAGGCATTGTATGAAAAAAGTTAAATGCCTTCAGCTGCTAAGGTTTTTGAAGACATTAGTATAAATGAAGCTATTATACATAATGCAGTAAAGTTTCAGTCTGTGTCTCAAGAGTACAAGAACTAGATCTGGTCAAGCATTTCTCTTAATTTCCAGATGGGTGGATTCTCTAGTTATAATAGGTTGACAAGTCTCGTGCACTGTGGAGCAATAAGGGAAGCTTTATCTTATATGGTGTGTTTTCAACATTTATACATAGTGCTGTATGTCACTGGCTTTTGGAAATAATTTGTTTTAAGTTAAGGATCAGTACATTAGAAATAAAACTACTATCCCTAAAAACATAAGTGGAAACAAAGGATTTAAATGGTTTCATCTGTGCTTTGTATTTTGTCCATAACATGAGTTTTTACTTACGATATGGTAAATACAACACAATATATTTTACTCTTGAGGGCTTCCTCATCCTACAAGTGTACTAACAACCCTGGTTCCATCCAGTCTATTATGTCTTTATAACTGTCACCACGGCATAAAAAATTTCAAACTGCAAGCATATTTTTGTACAAACACATGGGAGGCAGGAAATCAGATTATTTTACGTTATGGGCATGCCAAAATATGTTTTAGGGTTTGTCTACACAGGGACACTTAGGAAGATTAATCTGAATTAAAATTCACTCCCAAAAAGTGAATTAAACGAAACCACATTAAAGCCACTTTAATTCTAAATGAGAGCATCCACACAAGGGTTTAATGCAGTTAAACTAACCCACTTTAAAGTCACACCTTTACTTAATTCAGATTAATTTGCCTAAGTGTCCTATGTAGACAAGCCCTTAAGGTTTCAGATGTTTCACAAAACTATACATTACAATTTTTCAGGATATTGGTAGGACTGCTGATTATATACAATTTCTACTGTTCACTATGTCAGCGGGATCTCACCAGAACAGCATGAAAGATTCTGGCACTGCCAGACTCAAATTACATCTCTGGTTTGGCCTCAAATCCAAACCCTGCCCTATCTGTAGGTGTTTTGGATACTTCCTCCTAGGCCCCACTGTCTTATATAAGCAAAAAAGAGAATACCGACTCTGAACAAAAGACTCGAATGATATAGTAAATACCTTTAGGGATAATTCCTATGGTATAAATCTGTTCTGATAGTATAATTCCCTGGGACTACAAGAGTAAAGAGAACCACAGTTAGGTTAAGGATCCTTTAATCAACAATGAATGTTTGCATATTATGTTTGTTTTATTATCATTTCTATTTTTTTTAAATTCACATTTCTCTGTCGCCGTGTCTGGGGGTGCATTCTCTAAGTACTGCCGGAGATGTTGCAAATTACTACAGCCATACTGCTAGGGACATCAGGTCTATTGTTTTTGCTTTTGCTTACTCAGAAACATGTTTTTGCCCTTGTAGAAATATTTAATGCATCTAATTAATTTTTTATTAGTAGTAGCAGTTGAATTTTTTTAAGATAGCCTGGACTGTGGCATGCCCTTCGATAGGTGGATGGTAGGGGAATGCACAAGAAACTTTCACCTTTTGTACACCCCACCCAGGGGCAATCTCTGCCCTGAGGAGTTGGGACCACACACACACACACAAGCATACAGAGTATTAAGAGAAGGAGCAGGCTACAATATCTTAGAACATTGTACAGCCTGCAACGTGCCCGCACACTGGGCTGCTTAAGGAGGTATTATATCTCCCTGAGATGCAATCCCTCTTGAGCTCCCCCTGGGCAATGAAGCCCTGCACCACACAAAATGCGGGTCAGCAGCTAAATGCCACATTTTGACCCTGTGTAATCTTCGTGATTTTATTTTTCTACTCTAGATCAATATTGGCTGCACCACTGATAGCTCATCTGCAGACCCAGTGAAACTTGAATTCTCACGAGATCTAGGGGCAACCTGGCACCTGCTTCTTCCACTGTGCTACAGTAGTAGCAGCTATCTCAGCTCCTTATGCTCCACTGAGCATCATCCAAGCAGCACTTACTATGCTGGTACAGCTCAGGGCTGGAGAAGAGAGGTCATCCACTTTGGAAAACTGCACCTGTGTGGGTAAGTGTCTGGCTTCTAGTTCTAATAAGGTTTTTTCTGTATTTGAATTTGCTTTATTGAAACAGTAACCATCTTATAGCGGAAATGGAGATGTTATGTCTCACCCTGAGTCACGGTTCTTTCCCTAGCTCACCCTTTTCTCCAAGCGTAAAGTAAAGTGTGCCAGCTCTTCTTCTGGCACAGATTACTTCTGCCACTATGCTGGTTCAGATCTCGTGGTGGGCGTGTTGCACAGGGAGAAAAACTTCCACTATAGCTGCTGCCTGACCTTCTCTGCCCACTTATGCAAGATGGGGTGGGGGAAGTAGCATGCTTGTGAAGCCTACTGTCCCTCCTGTTACTCCCGGGGGAATTCTGTGCCAAAAAATTTAAAATTCTGCACACACTATTTTAAAATTCTGCAAAATTCTGCATATTTTATTTGTCAAAATAACTCAATATAATCATGCCAGTTTCAATTATTTTGGTAGTTTATTTCAAAATACCTGTCAGCAAGTATGTCTGTAACAATACAGACAACAAAATTTTTTCCCCCAGGAACAGAGAGTTAAAGAAACCCCTATGACAACCCAGTTTCTCTGCTTTGCTTTTGTTGGGCCCCTCTGGGTATGTTACAGGCCAGCTAGGCATATCTTGGGGGAAAACTCTGCCTCTCTGGTCTGAGACACCCACACCCACTCCTCCCCCCCAGAGACCAGCCATGGGGCGCCCACAGCCCAGACATCCACACCCCCTACCTCCCCAGAGCCCAGGAATCCAGAAAATTGGAATCTCCTTCCTCAGAGGTTTTTAAGGCCAGGCTTGACAAAGCCCTGGCTGGGATGATTTAGTTGGGGATTGGTCCTGCTTTGAGCAGGGGGTTGGACAGATGACCTCCTGAGGTCCCTTCCAACCCTGATATTCTATGATGCTATGAAAAAGAAACAGCCTGATTGACCCACCTGTTTTACTCTAAAACAGACATTCTCTCATCCACCTGCACTTTCTAGAGGTTAAACCAATATTATAACAATTTGAAGACATTTTTAGTTTCTTACGTTAGGCTCCCTCTGTCAGAAATTAATGTGCTTCCTCAGCAGATGGGCACCTCTAGCAGTAAACTAAGAATAGCCAGTTGCAGTTGCATACTCTGGGTGAAATCCGGGCCCCAGCGAAGTGAATTGGAAAACTCCCATTAACTTCAGTGGGGCCAGAATTTCACCCTCTGTTTCAAACATATGTCACATTTTATTCATAGTGAGAAGTATGCCTGGTCTTTTTGAATTTTCATGTTGGTGGGTTGAGCACAATGGATGGAATTTTCATTTTAAAAATTAGTCTCTAAAACACTCCCTGGACACTCTGTGGTTGTGTCTCAGAAAATAACTGAGGAGGCAATAAAGTCAGTTCATTTTACTGACTACAAGAGGAATGATTATTGGCACCTTTTCTATGAATCAGTTGTTGGTAATTTCACCGTCAACCAGCCATCTACTATTCTCTGAGTCACTCCCCAAAATTGCTATTAAATGGCAAATAAAAGCCAAAGTACCTGTGCACCAGACATGTACTACTGTTTATGCAGCTGATTCAGCAGCTGAATTTAGAAATAGTTTAGAAGGGTATATATTAAAAAAAGTCCACAACATAGTTAAATGCTTCTTCCTTATCCTACTTCTTCTGTTTTCTCTCTCCTTTTCAAGGTTTTCTCATTTTTGAGGGAAGGGGCAGGGAGTGATTTTAAATTATTCTCTGCAGAGCAGTTTTCTGCTTGTTTAATTTGTTCCCTCTCCTTCCCTTGGTCTGTTATTATTTATATGCAGCACAGATGTGCATAGCACTTAGAAGACAAATTAAAAATGACAGGTCCACACCCCCAAGGAGTTTACAATTTAAATTAACATCTTGCAACATGCTTTTTTTTTTTTTTTTTTTTTTTTTTAGGATTAAATAGTATAAAGCCAAGTTGACTATCTGTTGACATGCCATATCATTTATTCTTTCCATCTAATTTGGGGCAAGCTTATGCCACCTTTATCCCATAACTAGTCTCATTGAAATCAGTGTGATTAATTGTGAAGTAAGATACTGTCCAATATGAGCAAGGGTGGTACAATCTGGTCCTAAGTCTGTAAATTAAAGGTAAAGGAAAACCATCCAAGTCCAGCCCCTCACCCCCCAAAAAATTGGTGGTCTGAGGGATGATTTTAGTCCATAACTAAGTTTTTAAAGTAATGTAACTGGTGGATCAAGCCCTTCTGTTTTCCTGTAAATATATTTGTGTTGACTGAGTAGCGGGATTTATTGGATATTGAAGGTAGTGACTATATCTTTCCATTTTTAGGACAAACTTAGTAAGAATATTAATTCTAGCAAAAAGCACATTGTAATTTCATATGCAACTAATTATTGTTTGACCTGGATATACTATGTACCTGTTTCAGATCAGTAAGATTCAGATGGTACCAGGGATTTTATCCTGCTGGGTCCCAACCCGTGACTTGGGCCATTGATAATGTATACATTGGCCCACAATGTGAAGAGATGTGTAATGGACATGGCAGCTGTCTCAATGGAACTAAGTGTATCTGTGATCCAGGGTATTCTGGGCCAACCTGTAAAATAAGCACCATGAATTCAGACTTTCTCAAGGACGATTTTGAAGGTATCTCTTTTTTATATGAACTCTTCATAGTGATTTTTAGCTACCATCCTTCATAGAACCTATGGTTAAAGAGATCAGACTTCTTACAGCCAAATCCTGCTGACCTTCCTCATGCATAGAGTGGCCAGATGCAGGGCTGGCTCCAGAGTTTTTGCCGCCCCAAACGGCAGGGAAAAAAAAAAAAAGGCTCGATCGGCAGCACTTCGGCGGCAGCTCTACCACCGCCACTTCATTCTTCGGCGGCAATTCAGCAGCCGGTCCTTCCCTCCGAGAGGGACTGAGGGACCCGCCGCTGAAGAGCCAGACATGCCGACCCTTTCCGTTGGCCGCCCCAAGCACCTGCTTGCTGCGCTGGTGCCTGGAGCCAGCCTGACCAGATGTCCTGATTTTATAGGGACAGTCCCAATATTTGGGGCTTTTTTTTATATGGGCTCCTATTACCCCCCACCCCCGTCCCAATTTTTCACACTTGCTATCTGGTCACCCTACTCATGCATGTTAGTCCCAATTACATCAGTGTGACTGTTCACATGAGTGAAGTGATCGGGATTTGAGCCTTAAACAATATTAATGATCATTTGATGATGCCTACAGTATTTATCTAGACACCTTTTTCTATTTACTGACCTACGACGGAAACATACATTCTGCATGATTCAATGATTCCAAAACTCTACATCTAGAGAAGCACTTCATTTTATCATAGTAATGAGCACATGGAATTTCTGGCAAGGAATAGCTCTTAAGTTAAATCACTGAAAGTTGTGAATAAATTAATATTTTGTCTGGTTTTGAAGTAATTTTACTTTTAGTTCATCCTCTCAGATAAATAGAATAATAGAGAATGGGATGAACAGTATGCCTACTGCCAGGGCCGGCTCCAGGCACCAGCTTAACAAGCAAGTGCTTGGGACGGCCAAGGGAGAGGGGCGGCACCTGTGGCAATTCGGGGGCAATCCTCCCTCTAGGAGCGAAGGACCTGCAGCTGAACTGCTGCCGCCGATTGCAGCTTTTTTTTTTTTTTTTTTTTGCTTGGGGCGGCAGAAATGCTGGAGCCGGCCCTGCCTACTGCACAGGATTGGTCTGCCGCACAGGAATCTGAAGGAAAGTCCTAAGTATTTCGAAATTCCTCAGCCTTTGAAAACCAGACCATACCTCTCAGCTTTCTGACACTGTTAGGAGAGCACAAAACTTACAAATGGGAGGCTCCAACCCCTGAAATGAGGGGCACAAAGCAACACTTTCAATACATTGGAACCCTCCATTGCTACCCACACTACTTCCATTTCCACCCGTGTCACTGTACTGCCACCCAGTCTCCCTTGTATGCCAGCTTCCTCTGACACACAAATGGTGGTGAGTGAGGGCTGCAGCTGAGCAGACACAGCAGACTAAGGAGCCATGGTGGATAGAGCAGCAGGAGAAATAAATTCATGTCACATTCCTCAAAACCCCTCACTCCCCACAACAAAAAGTAAAGTATAAGCTACTCTGTAAACAAACATAACTGAAAGTACTAATTTTGGACAAAATAGTGTCTTAGAGTCAAATTCCTCCCATAATTCTTGTAGTTATTTATTTCAAACTGAACTAACTGCTAACTGCAACTTGGACATAACACTGAGCTGTTTCCTTATATAGTTGGGTATTTTTATGTAATCCAAATAAAAGCATAGGAAAGTAATCAGAATCTCCTTTGAATGAATAGAGATGAAAACTTTAAGCTTCAGAGTTATGTTTTTATATTTTAGCAAGTTTTGTTCCGTAGCAGTTTTCTAGGAAACATGGTGGGGGTCAAAAAGTTCTGGTACAAATATTTGTTCACTCTGAACATAATGATTTATATAGCTTACTTCTTTTGGAAATAATACTGTTGTAACAGGAGTGCTTCAGGGCAAATCCTAAAAATATATGTACTGTGCACTCAGGTCAGCTAGAGTCTGATAGATTCTTGATGGTGAGTGGTGGAAAACCATCTAGGAAATGTGGTATCCTGTCCGGAGGAAACAACCTCTTCTTTAGTGAAGAAGGCTTGCGTATGCTGATGACTCGAGATCTGGATTTATCACAGGCAAGGTAATACAGTTTTAAAACACTTTCAAGATTCCATTGAGAGAATAGGTAAAATATTCTTTATATTATACTTCTGTGGTGAAAGCAAATGTGTATAAGTATGTTGGGGCATATCCTGCAATCCTTACTCAGGCAAAACTCCTATTTAAGTCAATGGGAATTCCCATTTAAGTCAGGGGTCATTTTCCAAGAGTGAGGACTGCAGGATCTGAAACATCACGTGTAGTTTATTCATGTGGACAATAATATGTTCATTTCTCATATGCATAACGTGAAATTCGTTGTATATCAGACACTCTGCTTCTCTTACGGTTTTGTTGCATCATGAATCGTTGTTGAAGTAGGCGTATCTGTTACCATTATAGTCATTGTATTCATCATCATATAACTCCTTAATTTTCTGAAGCTTAATTTCTTCTTATTGCACACATTTTTTCTAATAATTCACTGACAAATTCCTGTCAAGCTTGTCACCAGCTACACTGATCACAGTTATATTAAAAAAAAACATTTTTAATGTATTTAGCGATTATGTCTTGTCATTATGGCCTGCAGAAGACATATTTGATAGCAGGACATGTCTAAAATATTAAGCAAGGGGGGGGGAAACGTTAAACCAATGCAAAATGAAGCTGTGTCCTAATTGTTTGCAAACCATTGAACAGTCATTGTCTATTGACTTATTCATTATCGTAGCCTATTATCTTTAATACTATTTTACCTCTGAAATGTTGTATTTTTCCACAGATTTGTTCACTGACCCTTAGTAAACAGAAAACTCCTAATGCAAGACTTATTTAACACTACATAAAGCATGTTTTAACATGCACGTTAGCTCTTTTTGGCTTGTAGTCCTCATTAACATAAAGGATTAAAATGATGATTTCATTGCCCATCTTAGTCTACAATGATGCTTAATTTATACATTTTTTAGAGAAAGAATAACCCATGTCTGTAGACAAACCATCACTAAAGTGTCATCACATTTATATTTATATTCCAAGGTTCCTCAAACCAAGACAAATTGGGTTTTCAGCTTGGTAACCAAAGACATCAGTACTTTTTCAGTAATTTGATTTTCTAGGCTGTTCTAAAATTAACAACACTATTTCACAAAAGATACAAGAGTCCTTGTATGATGCTCCATTAGACTAATCCACAATGTGTTTTCCTTCTCTCTTGTGTTCAAAGCATTGTCATTTATCTCTTCTCTGTGGTAAGCTGTAGCTGGATTTGCATACATTGACCTCAAGGTGTTATATGTAAAATCCCAATTTTCTCCAAGACTGAAGATAAATGAATGCCATGCTGACAAAAAAAGAAAGAAAAAACAGGGCCTCATATTTAATTTTTTGTGTCTGCAGTAGGAAAAATCAGCAAATAACTATCTTTTCTTCTTTTCTGTGGATAAAACAACATTTTGGATGACTATTCTCTAGCATTCCACTACTATTGTAGTTCATTAATTTCCAAGTTAGCTTCATAGGCCTCCTGCTAAACTCTGGACCAAATTCATCCCTGATATAACTGAGCCAAGTCCCATTGAAGTCATTAGGTGTTGTGTCCACTTACGTCAGGCATTAATTTTGCCCTCTGAGATTAGGAATCACCAATAGATCTTATAAAAGGAACTATCGAGTGTAAATGTAGGAGCAGTGGGGTCAATAACCATGCTAAAAGCCATGTACTTTCTCATGAGGGATTCTCTGAAAAAAATAGACTAGTAATGCTGACTGTGCTAGCAATACACAATACACAATACACAGCAGTTAGGAATTATAGAAATTGCCATACCAGATCAAATCAACAATCCATGTAGCTCAGTATCCTATCTCCAGATGTTAAATTCCATATGCTAAAAAAGTTCATGTGCATATATCCCATTTTATGTGGGTACCAAAAAACCTGAAACTCTACTAAACAAAACAATAGTAGATGGAGCATAATGGTGTGGATTAATGAATATAAAATATTATAGGATCATAACTGAATAAGTCCTTGACAATTCTTTGTGTACTACATGGAGTTGGTGTACCTGTTCAAACATCGCTGTGGTACCTCAAAAGGAAGGATTCCCTAATTTCATACAAATTTCATACAGGCCATTAGAAGGTGTGTGAAATACTGCATCCATCGAGGTCAATGGGAGTTTTGCTATTGACTTCAAAGAGACAAGGATTTCCCCCAGTATGTGTAAAGCAGTGTGAAGTTTAGACTAAATTTTCATATCTGATTAAATGGACAAAAACATACCTTTTTTCATCAGCTCAGAAGTTAAACATTTTTTGTTTTCACTGCCAGTTTTTCTCTGTTTTTGTCAAAATAACGAGACTTAGTGAATTTTTGCCCTAGAGCAAATTCATAAAAAAAATCATGCTCTCTCCCTAGAGCCATCGGTTGCTATTTTGACCATTAAACTCTATGCCAACAGGCTGAAAGGGTAAAATTTCACTCCAGGTCAAATTTGCTGATATTTGCAAAAATATCAGTTTTGCACACAAATGCGTGAAGGGTACATGAATACCTTTGTTTAACTTCCTATACCTAACACCTCTCCACACACAAATCAGATGTATTACCACCACTACTGTCTGCTTTAGTCTCCATGACCTGTGGAGAGGGAGACGGAAAATCTCTCCTAAAGTGGAGTCTTCCTTCTACCAAGAATACACCGGGCTAGAAAAGAAACAAAAATGTGATCATTTGCTTTATGGAGGAGCTGGCAGATATTTTTGTATGTACAGACACTGTCTCTGTAATTAGAATATTTGTTAAATAGTATTCCCTGCAAAAACCAAAACTGATTGGATAAGCGCTGAGTTTCCTCTAGTCCTCAACTGATTATACAGGGTTTTCTGTGAAGAAATGTTTTACAGTAATTGTTACTGATGTTAGATTTGTGCAGTTCTTCATGAGACTGGGATGCGGTAAGGGAGTTCCAGACCCCAGAAGCCAACCTGTGCTTTTGCAATATTCACTCAATGGGGGCCTCACATGGAGCCTGCTGCAGGAATTCCTCTTCAGTAATTCAAGCAATGTAGGCCGATACATTGCTCTGGAAATTCCCTTGAAGGCCCGTTCCAGCTCCACTCGTCTCCGCTGGTGGCAACCATCTGAGAATGGGCATTTTTACAGCCCATGGGTAATTGATCAGGTAATTTATCTTTTGTGCCTTACAGTATTACCTCACATTGCCATCAAATCTTAATATTTCCACTGTGTTTTATATCTGTTCCTTTACCAGCTGTACCTAGAAAACTGTTAGGATGATCAAACCTAATATTTAAGAGTTTTTCCATTTCTAATATGCAGTTCTCGTGTTGGGTGAGGGATATCCGTATCAGAGTTAGATAGGGCCTTGACATATGGATAATGTCAATTTGTAAAAAAAAAAAATAGGTGAAGATTAGAGATGGGCTTAATGTGGAAAATACGTATCTGGATCTAAACTGGGAAACTCAGAAACTCAAGAGGTACAGATATGACGTTTGGTTTGGCACATAAAGAGATGAGTTACTTGCAAAACTTAGATCTGGATCCATCTTCCAATTTTGAACATATTGAAAGTTTGGGAGTATTCAGGATTGGGGTTTCCCTCTATACATTATTCTACACTAGTTATCAAAAATATTCTTTACATGAACATTGGTATAAATCTGGAGTAACTCTCCTAAAGTCACTGGTGTCACAGTGATGTAAAACAAGTGTAAGTGGAGGAGACTCTGGCTCTATGTCTAACAGTGATGTTATTGCATTGTTTGGGGCCAATATTGTAAAATATTTGTGTACATTTTTTATAATTGTTAGCTCAGGCCATCTCTGAAATTCCCAGATATTGAATTTTCAGCCTTGTCAAATATCAATATTGCAAAACTTCTTTCCTTTCCTTCGTTTAAAGGAAAGAACAACTTTTAATTCCTAGGTCCTCACAATTATTTAACTATTGTCAAAACACACAATTTTGAACTGAATTCCGAAAAACAGATAAATAATAAATTTCATGCTGACTGGAAACCAACAGTGAAATCCTGACCCTACTGAACTCAATGACAAAACTCCTACTGACTTCAGCAGAGTCAGAATTCCATTCAAAATGCATAAAGTTATACTGCACTTAAACAGTCAACAAGAAAATAATTGTTGTGGGCAGGACCCTGCAGACACTTACGCATGTGAGTAATTTTACTTCATGAGTCAGTAGTTCAGCGGCCTATTTATGTGAATATAGTTACCCATGTGTGCAAATGTTTACAAGATCATGCCCTATGTCTGCATTTATTTTTTTCCTCTCCTCCTTTTGCGTGGCTGCTTTTCCAACATGGACTCCTTTGAGTTACTCCCTTTTCTTATAACCTGTCTGTGCAATGTAAATTTTGATCCCTTTTTTGAAAATTCAGATAAAATCAAGCACTGGGGAATATGGAATAATCCTATATTAGCAGAGCATGGACTAGACTATCAAGATAGTTAAGATACCATCAAGATAGTAAGTCCAAAGCAGACTGTGAAGAGCTACAAAGGGATCTCACAAAACTAAGAAACTGGGCAAAAAAATGGCAGATGAAATTCAGAGTTGATCAATGCAAAGTAATGTACATTGGAAAACATAATCCCAGCTATAATTACAAAATGATGGGGTCTAAATCAGCTGTTATCACTCAACTAAGAGATCTTGGAGTCATTGTGGATAGTTCTCTGAAAACATCTGCTCAATGTGCAGCAGCAATCCAAAAAGCTGATGGAAAGTTAGGAACCATTAGGAAAGGGATAGATAATAAGACAGAAAATATCATAATGCCACTATACAAAGCCATGGTAGACCCATATCTTGAATACTGCATGCAGTTCTAGTTGCACCATCTTTAAAAATATATATCAGAATTGAAGAGGTACAAAGAAGAACAACAAACATGATTAAAGGTATGAACCAGCTTCCATCTAAGGTGAGATTAAAAAGACTGGGACTTTTCAGCTTGGATGAGAGATGACTATGGGGGGATATGATTGAGGTCTATAAAATCATGACTAGTGTGGAGAAAGTAAATAAGGAAGTGTTATTTACTCCTTCTCATAACACAAGAACCAGGGGTCACCCATGGAAATCAATAGGGGGTGGGTCTAAAACAAACAAAAGGAAATACTTCTTCACACAACACACAGTCAATCCGTGGAACTCTTTGTCATGGGATGTTGTAAAAGCCAAAACTATAACTGGGTTCAAAAAAGAATTAGATAATTTCCTGGAGGATAGGTCTATTAATGGCTATTAGCCAGATGGTCAGGAATGCAACCCTATTCTCTAGGTCAGAGGTTCTCAACCTTTTTCTTTCTGAGGGGCCCCCAATATGCTATAAAAACTCCACGGCCCATCTGTGCCACAGTCACTGGTTTTCTGCATATAAAAGCCAGGGCCAATTTAGGGGCTAGCAAGCAAGGCAATAGCCTGGGTCCCTATACCAAAGCTACGTTGCTCAGGCTTTGGCTTCAGCCCCAAATGGCGGGGCTCAGGGCCCTGGACTTCAGCCCCATGCAGTCGGGCTTCAGCTTTCTACCCTGGGCCCCAGCAAGTCTAATGCTGCCCCTGCTTGGTGGCCCCCCTGAAACCTACCCAAGGTCCCCAAGGGGGCCCCAGACCTTTCATTGAGAACCACTGCTCCAGGTGTCCCTAGCCTCTGATTGCCAGAATCTGGGAGTGGATGACAGGGATGGATCACTCAGTGATTGTCTGTTCCGTTCATTCTCTCTGAAGCATCTGGCATTGTCCACTGTTAGAAGACAGGATACTGAGCTAGATGGACCTTTGGTCTGACCCACTATGGCTGTTCTTATGTTCCAGCTCTAGGATTCTATGAAATTCCTATGAGTCTGTAAAAACTTCTGAACTTTATATTTTCGTTACATAAAATAAACAAACTCCTATTTTCATGTTTCAGATTCTTATTGGTGGAAATATTTCTGGTAACACAGTAATAGAAGATGATTTTACCACACTGGATAGCAGGAAGTGGCTGCTCCATCCAGGTGGAACAAAGATGCCAGTCTGTGGTTCTACTGGGGATGCACTGGTTTTCATCGAGAAAGCTAGCACCCGTTATGTTGTAACCACTGACATTGTGGTTAATGAGGATTCTTTCATACAAATAGACTTTGCAGCATCCTGCTCTGTCACTGACTCCTGTTATGGTGAGGTCTTCTTCATAAATCATATACTTTCTGTTCTCCTTTTATATATAGGAAAGTATTGCTACTTATTTTCTGTTTCATCTGTCTACTATACTAAAGTACAGAAACAAAACAGGGAAAATAGTTTTTCTATAAGGAAATTGCAATTTTGGCATTTATTGTTGGTGTCTGGAGGCTGAGACAAACCAAAAGATTTACAATGTGCATGAATGTATGCACTGAGTTTTTGCCTTGGGTGCTGTACAAGCATTTAAGATGTAGTTTATAAGAATTCAAGTTTCAGTTTAATTCATTTAGACAGGTTAATAGATCCCAAATGTAGATGCAGTCTAATAGTTTGGCACATCCATTCCTTGTGGTTACATTGCTCTTAACTCTAGATAATACATGTCTAATGCCAAGTAGCTTGATGTTTCCAGCATAAATCTCTTGTTTCGTAGCTTCACATCCTCCACAATTGCACAATAGACAATACTTAAAACTGATGTGCTTAGTGCAAATGCAGAGAACAAAGTCGTAATTCTGATCTCACTTGCACCAATGTAAATCAGGAATAGTTTGCACTGATATAAACCTGATGCAAATTAAATCATAATCAGGCACAAAGGGTTTTTTATTATCATCATTTACATGAAATCCTGAATATGTTTTAGAGCTTTCATACCTGTATAATTCTATGCAGTGAATGAGGTAGGGGTCCTATGGAAAAAATAGTGTGACTGCGTAATTAAAAACTGTGTCAATGCGTATGCACAACAAAGAATTAAATACTGGCATTTTATAACTTTTGTGTGTTTGACTTTGCAACCTACATAACATTCTTTTAATTTAGTTTTATTAATGTAATATATATAATTTCATTGAGCTTCTGGCAATTCCTTTGGGATTCTGCATAAAAATGGAAATTGGGTTTCCAGTAAATCCCGAAAGTAGATTAACTGATTTTGTTATTCTGAAATTTATGGAAGTAACCAAGATATCTAAACCTAGAAATTAGCTACTGCCCCATGCATAATAATTTCTTTCCATATGGTGTTAAAGCCACTACAGCATCCCTGTTAAGAGTAAGAGTGTTTCAACAGATTAGTTATATCTTGCCAGGTAAGAATTTCCTTTGTTTTGTTGTTTTGCCCTTAACATTATTTTAATTGAATATCCAGTTAGGCAGGACTCTAACTAATCATGTACTTCTAGTCCTGATAGAGGAAGGACTTCATTTTGATGAAAAATTAATGTTAAAAACTACTTGTACAAACTTATCCTTTTATTTATATAATGCTCAGTTCTGATCTCAGACATTGAGTGGGACTGATTGTGTGATTGAGGGTTATTCAGAATTATTAAGGGTAGCAGAATCAAAAAAGATAAGCAAAATTACCACTAATGTAACTGTAACCATCAATCACTCAGTGTTTCATACAGCCAGAATGCCTGGCAGCTGGAACATTTATTTAAAGTTCATGGTCTGTGCTTATTGTTACTTAAACTTTTTTGCAGCCATTGTGAGGAAATAAACTGAAGTTTGTATCCAGTTTGATTACCCATTATTCTTATTATGAAAGTTTATAAGCAATAAGCTTAAAATAAGTTTAATTGCTGATTTTTGCTGTGTTTGAATGTATTTGTTGATTTGATATGGCTAGATAATGAAATATATAACTGAAAACAAGATCACTAGGTGAAAAACTCAGTTGAAAAGAGTTTTATGTAAGATATTCTAATGAAGTGGCTAGTGTAGAGATGCTCTTCTGCCTTCTACTGCATAGAATAAGAACTGATCAATTGTGTGTCATAGATCCTGTAATGCTACCAGCTAATAGAGGTTCCTCCTTAGCTCAAGAGCAAGCCTGTGTTTTTGGTGTCAGAGAATCTGGAAACTTCCCCTGCTGCAACTGTAAACTTCTGAGTTGTCAAGATATAAAGAGGGACAACAAGGAAGTCTTCTGTGGTCACCAGTTTGGTACAACATATTCACTTAAAGCATACAAGTTTCTGTATTAACTAATTTATTATCTTTCAATTTTTAGCTATTGAGCTGGAGTATTCAGTGAATCTCGGATTGACATGGCACCCAATACTGAAAGACTGCCTGCCCACTAATGTAGAATGCAACAAGTACCATCTCCAAAGGATTCTGGTATCAGACACATTCAACAAATGGACCAGGATTACTTTGCCCCTGCCTCATTATACTAGGTAGATACATTTTGAATAGAGAAAATCTTAGTGCACAAATCTGACAAGACCTAATGTAATACAATCTTGAACTAAAATGTATTGCTGTTTTTGTGCTGATTGTGTGGGTACAGATGAGCAAATGAAAATGCCATTATGCTCTGAGTAAGACGTACAGAATTACTATGTGCATTTACCAGTTATTTAGAAATGGGGAGGTTAGGTTTCCTGCTTAGCATATTTTAAATAGCCAGGATTGATGGGAGCAGACAAAAGACAATTGACTCTCACACATCTATCCTCTCCACAGTATCCATCCATTTGTCCCTTTAGTGCGAGCATGGCAGAGGTCCAATTTGAGAGGCGAGAGCAATACGCAGATATGCAGCAATAGGCAGAATCACTCTGTCCTTTGGCCCTCATGGGAACATGCCCTTGGTTACATCCCTTTGGTGTGTGTTGCACTACTCTTCCTGCCCCCCACCCCCATCCCCTGCAGGCCCTGACACCTCCACTGGCCAGTGTTGAGGGTGCAGTGGAGCCCTGGCCCTGACCTCTCCCCATCCTCTCTGGGGTATCTTGTGCCCCAAAAGGTGCTAGATTGAAGTAATTCCTATGCTCTGGAAAGCACAGCAAATGCACTTATCCCCAGTTTGTGGGATGCAAGAGAGGAGGAGGCTACTTGTGCCCCTTAGTGCACCCAGCGGGCAGCTAGGCATAATGTGGTCTTTAGTAGATTAAATATACCTATGATTTAAGAAGAGCCTCTCTCAGTTTGGACTTTGATAAGAATTGCAATGTTATGGTTATCGTCATTACACTGTGTAGCTCTATGCTACCGTCAGTGGTTTTGGAGGTTCTTGGTTAATTCTATTGTCTAAATCCCCACCTGCTTCCTGTACTTGCTGTTATTGGCTGCAAATTTATATTTTTAAGTAATATTTTGATGCTTCTTGTTTTTCTGTTTTACTTGTCACATATGACTCTTCTTTCACATATTGTTCATTGTTTTAAAAACGTCCCATTATCACCTTCACTTCCTTTTAGTACATTCTTTAAAAAAAAAAAAACTTGTTTTCACTTTGGGGTTGAATTTTGTGTGTGAAAGAAGATGTTCTGTACTGACAATGCTAGAGACAGAAGTTCTCTATCTGTTCACAAAAAAGGTACAGCAGGGCATTGTCAGAACCAGTTTCCCCATAATGCCCTGCCAGCATACCTCAACTTTGACTTGAAAGGCCCAGCTAGGGGCAAGAGGGTAGTTTAGACTCCAATTTTATTTCATTTTTACTCTGATAAGATTGCCGTGAAGATCGGCATAGTGCCAGTTGTGGTTTCTGTCACATGGACCTCTGTTTACTAGGAATTACATTATTTTCTATTACCCTAACCTGGATTAGAACTAGCAAACTACTACTGAAAAACTCCATGTCCCATTATTAAACAAGTGAGGCATCCAGTCCTTTTAAGTATATTCATAAGGCAGTGTTATTTGTATATCTCACTGTCTGTTGGCCTCATCTAGTCTGGCTACCCTTTTCTATTGCTTTACATATATATTTTGCATAATCAATTGGTCACATTGTTAAATGTTTAAAGTTCACACTTTTTGTGAGAAAGGAGTTCTCTGGGGTTGAATCAAGATAATGGGTTCCATGGACATTCTAACCCAATTTAATCTGGATCTGAAAGGAACCTCCAAGAATCCTAGGATTAAGTCAGACTCTCTTTGACTGACCCCACAGCTACCATTGCTCCGCTTAGACCAATAGCTTTGCCTCTTGCCATATGCTACAGTCAGTGGTAGGAGACCTCCCACCACAATCACACACCACAAAGTTATCTTTATTATTTAAGACAAGGGTTGGGTGAGAGAAGGGTTACTACAGCCCTAGGATCCCAGCAGGAAGAGGGTCTGGGATTTAGAATAGGAACTAGTACTGCTAGGAGGGGGAGGCATCTCATTTACAAAGGCACTCTGTTCTTTGAGCTGCTTTGCTCCTCTCCGTGGTTTAATAGCTCATTTTTGTGGGCATTTTATGCAACTTGCCAGTCAGTCTATCCAATAATTTGGCCTAGAGAACAGTATCCATACGTGGCCTTCTGGGGTTTATGTACTCCAGAGTGCTACATAACTTGTGGCCTAGATGAGACTGTGAATAGTTATTTCTTATGTCTCAGATTTTATTTTAAAATATAAATCAGAATATAAAGGTTCTCCCAGGGGAACCATTGATTTGCTAGATTCCATAAAAAGTCATAGAAGTTGCCAAACCTGAGACTCAGGGTTTGTGTTTTTTTCACAAGATCTTCCTCATGATTAAAAAAAAGAAGAAACTCAAACATTCTACATGGGTGAGCTAATCTGTGAGCTTTCTCTGAGAAAGCCCATGTTGGGTCTAAATTACAGATCATCGCAGTAGTTAAAACCTCTGAATGTTGTGATTTTACTCATGAGAGACTAACTGTTATTTTGGATTATCTAATTCCTTTCCAGTTCCACCACATATGTTACAACAAGTTATTAAATAACTAACATAAAAAAGTTAAAATAGTAGAGATTCAGAAAAATAAAACATTTTCTTGCATGTGTAAACAATGCATTTCTTCATAGATAAGGGATTATACTGAAAAATGGAAGAGTCGGGAAATAAAACAGCCTTTATCTTAGATTTAGTGAATATCAGACAGAACTATAGATTGGAAACAGAATAGACTTAATTTTCTGAAATTGTGGATGATTTCAAGAGTCTATTGATTACGATTCGTGAGACCTTGATAACTCCACATTGAGCTCATCCTCTACAATCTCCAGATTGATATTGGTGAATTCAGAAACTCTGAAACTAAATTTGTTTAATTTTTGAACTGGGAAATTACCAGTACCAGTTCCCAGTAAAATGTTTAATTACTTTCTTTAAAAAGTTAGGATAAAACTGATATCCATCACTGACCCAGCCAAAAAAAAGAGTTGTTTTTCTTCTGCACAAATCTTCTTCTGTTACTTGTTAATAGGTGGTTTATTTTTGTGCTCAGAATAAAGCAACATGTAGTTTGATGCTGCCATCTACTGTCTAAGTACAGCAAAACATATACTAAATCAGACTGGAAACTACACTGATGAGAAATCACAAAAAATGTCTTTATTTTTTAGCATGCATATTGTGTTCAGATTACTTTCAAGCAGGCTGTGCCTAACTAAGGATGAAATCCTAGCCCCATTAAGGTCAATGGCAAAATTCTCATTGCCTTCAGTGGGACCACAATTTTCCTCTTGATGTGGATCTAGATCCAGACTTCTCTCAAAGTCAAGATTGAATTTGGCATTTTGGTTTGGACAGTTCAGACAATGCTGCTAAACCTACAGCATACAGGACCCCACTCCACCAGGAACTGATTACAGTTTCAGTGTGAAATTCTTTGCGTATCCCTTCGGCCATGTCATACCTCCATTTTCTCCCCCTTCTGCACTGAATTAAACTCAAACTACTTGTCTTCATTTTTAAGGACCTTTGTGGCCTATCCCTGCTGTACCTTTTGTCTCTAAGATGCTCTTGATACGTTGACCCCACCTTTATTCCACTAATGATGCCAGTCTTGACTGTCCATTTTAAAATTTTTCAGCAAGCATCTTCATACTTTATGTCATGCTGCCCCTTATGCATGGGATGAGCTCCTTGTAAACATCCTCCACATTATTCTCCTTCAAATCCCTCCTTAAATCTCCCCTCTGCCGTAATGCACACAAAAACTTGACAGCGGCTGTCATGAGACCATTGCTCATTATGATGACCTGTATCATCTCATGGTTTCCTTGGGACTAACTCCCTTTGTCCTCCAGGCACAGCAGAGCAGCTTTGCAAGGGTGGGAAGAGAAGCTGCATAGTGAACATTTGGCCTTACAAGCAGAGGGCCTTATTAAGTGGCCCAGTAATTCACTTGAGCCAGCCCTTGTTTGTTCAGTTAGTAAATAAATCATCTTTATAAATATGGTCCAGGTTTGGGTGAACATACACAGTTGTATTTCCTTTTAATCAAAACAGGGTTTAGCACAGCTGGAAGAGTTACGTTTGTATTTTTTTTCTTTCCCAAAGGTCTCAAGCAACTCGTTTCCGCTGGCACCAGCCTGCTCCATTTGACAAGCAGCAAACATGGGCTATAGACAATGTCTACATTGGGGATGGCTGTATAGATATGTGCAGTGGCCACGGGAGGTGCACACAAGGGAACTGTGTGTAAGTATAGCTGTTTCCCTCTGGCAAGTAGTGATGTAGATTTTTCATTCCCATTTTAGTGTGTGATTTCAAGGAAATTGCTTGGAAGAGGTATTATTTTTAAAGAAAAGCAGAATTTCTTCTTTGAAACAGAGAGAGGCACCAGCATCACTTGGGGAAATAAAATTCTAAGAGGAGGATAGGTGGGCATATTGGAGTGTGTGAGTGAATCCCTTCTGACTTCCTGCGGGCCAGATTTTCCTTAGAGATACAGGGCCATGCTGATGACAATGTGGTTTGGGACTGCACCAAGGAGAATTTAGACAGAGATGGTGCTAATCCTTCCACCAGCTCCCTGGTGCCCAAAGGCAGTGTACAAGCTGTTCTATCCTCTAGGTCAGGGATCGGCAACCTTTGGCACGCGGCTCCCACTGGCCGCAGTTTGCTGCTCCAGGCCAATGGGGGCTGCGGGAAGCAGTGCAGGACGAGGGATGTGCTGGCTGCCACTTCCCGCCACCCCCATTGGCCTGGAGCGGCGAACCACGGCCAGTGGGAGCCGTGATCGGCCAAACCTGCGGATGCGGCAAGTAAACAAACCGGCCTGGCCCGCCAGGGTGCTTACCCTGGCGGGCCGCATACCAAAGGTTGTCGATCCCTGCTCTAGGTTGATGTCATTTACTTCCCTCTCAGCACTTAAATATGTACATGAGCCATTGCCTGGGTGGGGCACAGTCACTTTGGGATGATTTGCATCCTCAGGAGTGCACAGAGAGCAGTTCCTGGACTCCCCTGAACAAAGGGACAAAGATTATCCCTGGAATTACATGGGGCTTTCACTTCAGTTCACTATGCCCCAAATCCTGTTCCTTGCACTCAGCCCTAGCAACTGACTGGATGCTGGATATCTCTTCACCAAGCCAGTTTGCAGCTACTTCAGCCTCAGGACTGGTGTAGGCTCAATGATCTAATGCCAAGCTACGTGCTGGCAGCTTCCAATGGAACCCTGCTGTCCCTTCCCCAAAAAACTTCTTGTGTGACAGTCCACATCAAGCCCCAAAGAGCTAGACACACAGCTTCACAGGCTTCCAAAATTCTTCCCCCTGGCAGCAGAACAATGCCCATTCTGCTGAATTTGGGACTCTTTTCAGCCACAAATGGCAGCAGAAATTGCTCCTAGCTGAATGATTTTACCATGTTCATTAGAAGGAAAATCCACTGAGCCAAGTGCAACATAGACATTTTCTGTACAGTATCTGCCTCCCTGCTTAAGGCACTAAAGAACCAAAGTACATCTCTCTGTTGAGGTATGTTTATATAATATCAGGCTATGTCTTTATGTTTGTCTACATTTTTGAAACACTGACTGAAAGCTATATTGTGGAAAGGTGTTACAGATTAGCAAGAACCTAGGATTGTGAAACAAGCTACAGTAAAAGTATCTGTCCTCTGTAAATCTGACTAGAAAATGATATACAGTTCTAGCACCAAAAGATGCTTAAACTTATTTGCTTAGGCTTGACATATTATCTTGATTAGATTTGTCTACCAAAATACCATTTCTTTTAATGATAAAGCTCGGTGTTAGACATATCTTATGTACCTGGTGTATTATCAGCTTGAATTAAAACCATGCACATGCAGGTCTTTACACAATTAACATATCCTGTTAAACAGTAACAGCTTCAGAAGGAGGCAGCAGGGTGACTCCTCCAAGCATGTGCTTGTAGGTGAGACAAATGGCCTCTTGCTCCCCTGGGCTGGAATAAAATTATTTTAAGTCTTGGTGTAGAAAATGTTTCCAAATGAGTTTACTCTGTGTTTGTTTTCCTTTGCAGCTGTGATGAACACTGGGGTGGGCTCTACTGTGATGAGCCAGAGGCATCCCTTCCAACACAACTTAAGGACAACTTCAATCGAGCTCCATCTAATCAGAACTGGCTAACAGTAAATGGAGGGAAACTGAGCACAGTCTGTGGAGCTGTGGCATCTGGAATGGCACTTCATTTCAGCGGGGTTGGTGTTTAACTCTGTGGTTAACTCTTCAATGTGATTGATTTAGAAAACTGAATAAATAAGTAACCTAAAAAAGGTATTAGAAATAAATGGAAAATGTATATTTACTTTCCTGATGGGGGTCAAGTTCTGTCAGACTCCGCACTGGTGCCTGCCAGAAATACTATAGAGATACATGGATACATCTCTTTCAGCTCATCCCATCTCCAGCAGCCAAGGAAAGGTCAATGTGCAGGCTCTCTGAAACAAGCCATAGAGGGTGCCCCCAGAATTGAGCCTATAGACCAAGGCACAGTCCATGTTATTGAAGTGTTTATATCCACTCATTCATCAATGGCTTGCTCATACAGATTATTTGTACTTCTGGCAAGAATATTTCTACAGGATCTGGTGCTGCTGCTATCTAGACTGCATGTACATATTAATACTGCTTTAGAAAGTCTAAAAATACTTGTTTGGGGGGCTATTTAATGTATATTTAGAACTGAGTCCCAGACCTATCTTATTTTCTAAAAACTGAAAGCAGTAACTTTTCACTGCTTTTTCCCATTAAGAGTTAGTTGACACCACATGAATGCACTGGGCAGCCTGAGTGATTCATAAAATACAGTTTGTATTACAGAAGGTGTAAAAATAATCTATTAAAATTGTTCCATCTCCTGAGGGTCTACACACACCAGACTGTTGACTTTCATGTTAATTGAAGTGTTTTATTCCAGCCAGTGTTGAAAAGATGGGGATAAGGATTTTTATAATCTAGATTTAAGAAAAGAAAGATACAGTGGATCCTGAATATTGCACACATATAAATATAGATAGCAATTTATGACAGTAAATCCACATCTTTCAAGATGGAAATTAATTGAAATTATGTTTGCAGATCAGGTCATTAATTATTCTGTGTTAGCATTAATTATTGTGGTGTGACATGGGACTTCAAATTGAATTGTAGACTTGTAATATTTTAAAGCTTTTTACAAGGTAGAATTAGCCTAGTAGTCTAGTCTAGCCCTTTTCATGTCCATAGAGCTTTGACAAATATTAACTAATTAAGAATTACTGATCTAAAGCAAAACCATTTTTGTTTTAAAAGAGCAATGAATGACATTATGGTCCTAATTTTCTAAGAGCCTCAAACTGGTCTCTAATTTTCTTGCCTGAAATTTTTCAGCCACAATCAGTTGTGGGCATAAGTAATAGAGAGATGGCATCTAACAACCTTTGCAGCCTGCAATTCAGGTAGTTAGATATGCAAAGCTGCAGGTGCAAAATTAGATCCCATTTTTGGAAATTTTGCTCCATGTATATGTACATAAAATCAGATCTCCTTCACAAGTTAAAAAAAATCTTACATATGACACTTGTGATTTTAAAAAAAGGATATGGTATGTTCCATTCTTCTGGCAAAATTGTTAAATTGTAAATAATCATTTACATTTTAAAAGAGAGAAAAATTGGAGAAAGTACATAGGAGAGCAACAAAAATGATTAAAGGTCAGGAAAACATGATCTATGAGGGGAAGATTGAAAAAATTGGATTTGTTTAGTCTGGAGAAGAGAAGACTGAGTGGGGACATGATAACAGTTTTCAAGCACATAAAATATTGTTATAAAGAGGAGGGTGATAAATTGTTCTCCTTATCCCCTGAGGACAAGACAAGAAGTATTGGACTTAAATTGCAGCAAGAGAGATTTAGATTAAATGTAAGGAAAAACTCAGTAACTATAAGGGTAATTAAGCACTGGAACAAATTACCTAGGAAGGCTGTGGAATCTTCATCCACAGGTTAGAACAGATTAGACAAATACCTGTCAGAGATGGTCTAGATAATACTTGGGGCTTGTCTACACTTACCGGGGGATCAACGAACAGTGATCGATGCATCAGCGATCGATTTAGCGGGTCTTCACCCGCTAAATCGACCACAGATCGCTCTCCGGTCGACTCCTGTACTCGACCGGATTGAGAAGAGTAGGAGGAGTCAACATCGCATAGTGTGGACCCCGCGGTAAGTAGATCTAAGTAGATCTAAGCTAAATCAATTTGAGTTACGCTATTCACGTAATTCAAATTGCATAGCTTAGATCGAATTTCCCCTGTAGTGTAGCCAAGGTCTTAGTGCTGCCTCAGTGCAGAGGAGTGGATGTCCTATCGAGGTCCCTTCCAGTATTACATTTCTGTGGTCCTATGATTCTGAGATTATTGGTTCAGTCTTATGAAGCCTTTCCATTAAAAGGATTGGCCTTTTAAAATACCACTTAATTCCCATAAAACAACTGAGTAATGAAATAATTAAATGTATTTTTCAGGAATATATTCATTGAAAGCATCAGAGCCTTGGTGATTGTCTTAACTGAACAGCCACACCAACAAAAATATGTTTTCTTTTCTTTTTTTAGGGATGCAGCCGTTTATTAGTGACAGTGGATTTAAACCTGACTAATGCAGAATTCATCCAGTTTTATTTCATGTATGGATGTCTGATAACTCCTAACAATCGGAACCAAGGAGTTCTCCTGGAGTACTCCGTGAATGGTGGCATTACTTGGAACCTCTTAATGGAAATTTTCTATGACCAGTTCAGCAAACCCGGGTTTGTAAATATATACTTCTACTAATTAGTTCTTTGGGATTTTTCATAAAGAATCTGCCCTGATTGCTAATATTGCTGTGTGTAAATAAGCTTGCAAACATTTATATACCTGATTAACTTGCGTGCTTACAGTTAAGCATGTGTAAAAAGAACAGGAGTACTTGTGGCACCTTAGAGACTAACAAATTTATTAGAGCATAAGCTTTTGTGGGCTACAGCCCACTTCTTCGGATGCATATAGCATCTGTCCATTGAAGAGTCTCCTACAGTGGGGAGAGCTAGGGTTAGATTCCACCCCTTTGCATCCTAGGGCAAATAGGATGGACTTGGTCAAAGAATCTGGCCCACTGTTGTTAAAAGCCCCATTCAGCTGCTTATTTAAAACTTCGTTTTTTCTTTTCAAAATTCAAGAGATTGAGATGTGGCTGTCACATGACTTATCTCCATTATTACATTTTAGCTTTGTGAACATTCTCCTTCCTCATGAGGCCAAAGCTCTCGGAACCCGTTTCCGCTGGTGGCAACCTAAACATGATGGCTTAGATCAGAATGACTGGGCTATTGACAATGTGCTGATATCTGGCTCTGCTGATCAGAGGACAGTGATGTTAGACACTTTTAGCAGTGCTCCACTCCCACAACACGAACGCTCTCCTGCAGATGCAGGACCCATTGGGAGGATCGCTTTTGACATGTTTACAGAAGACAAAACGACAGGTAAAAGTTTGATATCGATCAGAGCCAAAGAGCAGGAAGTCAGTACAGCTACTTCTAAATCTGATCTTGTTGGTCTCACCACAATGGATGTCAGAGCCAGTCCCTTTACTGTTCTTTTTTTTAACCAACAACATGTAACAAACTGCTTTTAAATCTACAAACTGTGCATGGAGGGAAAGAGGGAAGTAAATATGTGGGGAAAGGAAATACAAATTTTAAAGAAATCTTACAGTCAGTTTTTCAAATAACCAATATTTTATACAAAATGGTTTCTTACTAGTGAAATCACTTATGAGACATTCCTCTGCAAAGAAAAAGAATTGTCTAGATTTTTTTTTCTTATTTCTGTACCATGTAGCACAGCAGAATTTTCTGTTATTGTTTCCAGGAACAAATATTATTTGACTGAATGCCACATTATTCTAAAAGGATTTCCTACATTGAGTATTTGTTTCCTATTTTGCAGACATTTGCTAGCAACGATTTTTAAAATAGTTACCCAGGGGATTAAGTTGTTGAGTTACAGCTAGTAAAATATAAATAAGGAAATATTTGCGCATGCTAGTGGGACTAATTAGTTGAAGATACTGTGGTATTGCTTTGGTCACACGTGCTCTGATTCTTCAATTGACTCCACATTTGCAGACTTCTGCATTCACAGATCTCCATTCAACTTACCGGGGTTTGCTCACACAGAGTCAATTGCAGGATCTTCACTTTGTTTTAAGAAGAGAATATTATTTAGTACAGTATTATTATATAATAAGACAGCAATGGTATGTATGCCACATAATTGCAAAACATTATGAGCAATTCTCAAGTCCTTAATTCTTATGCATTGAAAATTATGTGAACAGGTTTATGGTCAGAGAATTGCATGGGCTGTTCTAAATGTTAAGTATAGACATATGGGAATGGTGGATACTAAAGTACTCTGGAATTTTTCAAAGAACAATACTAAATAGTTTGTATAGAGTTAAAGATTTAATCCATTGCTCATCTTTAGTGGTAAACACCGTTTGCTGTTTTCTTTAGGTAATGTTGTGGTTATACAATATTGACTTTCATATTTGTTTTCAAGTGAATGAACATTGGCTGTTCCATGATGAGTGCGCAATTGAAAGATTCTGTGACTCTCCTGATGGTGTTATGATCTGCGGTAGCCATGATGGCAGAGAAGTTTATGCAGTCACCCATGACCTAACTCCTACAGAAGGCTGGATTATGCAGTTCAAGGTAAAATCTTTATAATCTAAATATTCTGCGTAATTATTCTAAAACAGCCTGTTTTCCTCAGAGCAGGACAGATTTACAGGAAACAGCCTGATATGTGTTGCATAGACCAGGATGTCTGCACCACTTCCCCCTACTGAAAGGAGTGGCACTGCTCACGTATTGTTATTATGTTACCCTCCAGTGGTGATCTACAAGCAGGCTGTCAGTGTTAATGTGACTGACAGGGTACAAAGATAATCCTGAGTTCTGTTTCCGATGGTGTAGGTGTGAGAACATGATGCAGCTATGGGATTTGTTACAGATACACCAAGTGTGTTTTGTCATTTATGATTAGTGAAGTGACAACTAACCAAAATTTACACATCAGATAATTCACTTGTCACCACACAAAGTCGGAGTAATTGAGTTTCATGTTGTTTGCTCCTTGGGGGTTGGGTGAGCCCACCAACAGGCTACAGGGCTAGAATATAGCTACGCTTCCTTTGTGGTCACTGTTCCAGCATGCGGGTTGAAAAAGCAGCCACTTTCCTTCCACATCCTTTTAATGAGGATTTGGAGCTACTGAATCACTGTAAGTACAGTTCCAGTGCACGCACGTCAAACCTGCCCCCATATGGCCTCCTTTATACCAGACTATCTGAACCCAGCATAGAGAGGCTCTACCAACATACAGAAGTTGCTGAGGAGCCCTCTGCAACTTCTCTGCCCATGTTTCCCACATAGAACATTCACAAGGGTTAAGTGATGTGAGGGACCTTGCACAGGACTTTTCACTAAGAGGGAAATGTCACCCTTTATTAAACATTCCCCTGTGGAATATTGGTATCTTAACTTTTGCTGTAGTGGGATAGTAATAGGATGAGCGCAGCTTGCGTGGGAGGTACTATGATTTGGTGGATAATGCACCAGACTTGGGAGTCATGAGATCAGGGTCCATTGATTTGTAGTAGGATTTTGGATTCAGTTTCCCTATTTGCACATTGGGATTAATGATGAAATCTATGGATGACAAGTGCTATACGAGTGCTGCTAACTGTTACTACTGTAACTTAAAGCATAATCTCCAATCAACTTTCTTGCTGAAAAATCTTTAAACTGTAATCATCCCTCCAGCTCTTTATTGATAGTAAGAACTGTTACAATACCAACTTACATATGCTTTTATCTATATTAGATTTCTGTTGGATGTAAAACTTCAGAAAAAATTGCACAGAATCAAGTCCATGTGCAATATTCCACTGACTTTGGTGTGAGTTGGAGCTATTTAGTTCCTCAGTGCTTACCTGCAGATCCAAAATGCTCTGGGAGTATTTCACAGCCCTCTGTCTTCTTTCCAACAAAAGGATGGAAAAGGATAACTTATTCACTGCCTGAAAACCTAGTGGGCAAGTAAGTATGAAACAACTACTCACATTACCTTGGGTTCAATGCAGAATTAAAGGGGGACTAAATAGTCTGAAAACCATGGCAATGTGCACTTCCTTATGCAAAAGATCTGCTCCATGGCCTCAGTTCAGCAAGGTACGTAAGCATAGACCTAATTTTAAGTACCTGAGTAGTCCTATTAATGTCAATGGAACTATTCATGTGCTTAAAGTAAGGCATGTGCTTAAGAATCTTGCTGAATTGGGGCCCCTTTGTCTATTTGGAGTCCTAAGTGCTGACTGATTTTAAAAAGGGGTTTATTCATTTATGCTCCTGTTCGCTATACAGGGTGAACATTGCTCTATGAGAATGGGCTGGATTCTATTCTGACTTGTGCAATACCAATGGAATTTTTAACTAGATTCTAATTGCATATGTTTTTAGGCAATAGAGATGCACAGCTGTAACTAAGGGCAGAATTTGGCCCACTGAGCCAGAAAGAGCACAATTTTGGTTTAAGATACTTAGTTGAGTTTACAGAGCTAGAAATTGAAGGGGGAAGTTTATTTACTTGTAAAATGAGTAAACATGAACATGGACTCTTATGATGCAACATTTACAGTCCCTTTTCAAGGTTGAACCACTCTTCAGATTGACTGGGTATTTATGTTCCTACTGACATCATTTTTTCCCTAGGGTGTCCTCTGAAGTTCAAGAATTCCCCCCCCCCCATTTTTTTCCTGTTTTTTTTTTTTCAATATGCCCATATCACAGCAACTTTCTCTCTTACAAAAAGGGTTGGAAGAGGTTCTCTTCAAAGTTCCACTCCAGAAGAGTTTGCTGGAAAGCACTGCAAAATTCTTCCTTCCCAGCAACTGAGTAATCTGCTTTTGCAGCACTCCAGCCCATGCCACCCTAGAAACAAGAGAGCCATATCAGATTTCATGTTTCTTTGTGGCTTCTCTCTTCTCCTTAATGCAGTTTTGCAGGATGATGCACTTCCACACTTTCAAAGGGCAGCTCCATCCCTTCAAAGGAAAGATAGAAGAGATTTGGCTTTCTATAAACATAGGGCAATAGAGTGATAATGAAAATCACCTGGGGGGGGGTATATCAAACTTAAGAATGATTCATGGTCTGAACAAATTGCAAAATTATCCTTTCTTGTCTGCAGTCCAAAGCTGTACTGCATATTCCAATCTCTCCAGAAACCCAAACTGAATTAGAGGGGGAATTTTTATTTTAGACAGTGAAAAATGCTACCCAAATTATCTGTGCATATTGCAACAATATATTTTTTCTAGCATTAGGATCTATTAATTGCATTATTTGAATAATCCTTTTAAAATTAAATCATCTCAGAAGAAACTAGAGTACAATATTTTTTCCTGTCACCTGTTGACAGTGGCTCTTACAGATCTAGCCCACATATTCTATGTGATCTCCTATACACGACATAAAATGGATTTCTATGAAGAATGCTAGACATCATTTTAAAAGACCCTGATCCTATGCCATGAATAGTCCCATTGTGTTTAGTGGGGCTACTCACAGGATTAGGGCCTAAATCAGAAGATTTATACTGGAGTTCAGATGAAACATCTCTTTCTGTTTTAAAAGAAAATAAAACTTCTTTAAACTGAAAACAAGAAATGTGCATTTTATTTAGTTATAATCTAGTATAGTTTAAATAACAACATGTTAAAATGGAATGATCAGAGTCAATTAGAGGAATGACTAATATGCCCTATAGAAACATTTTAATTAACATATCTCCTGTTACTAAAGTGTCTTATGATTTGTTACCCCATGCAGTGCTGTTCATAAGCGTATGTATATAGTGTACATTTTTCATTTGTGTAAAGTTATCTTTTTATCTTTATCTGTTTTTCTTCATTCTTGTATGTATAGTCCAGTGAGGTTTAGGTTCTATCAGAAGTACTCAGATATTCAATGGGCCATTGATAATTTCTATCTGGGACCTGGTTGTTTGGACAACTGTAGAGGCCATGGAGACTGCCTGAAAAAACAGTGCATCTGTGATCCCGGGTACTCTGGTCCAAACTGCTACTTAACCCAAACTTTAAAGGTAACTTAAATGCATTTGGTAGTACTGCAAAAGTTTGTTACAGAGAAATTGAATCAGTGGAGCTTTAAAAAAAATAGAGATGCGCCCAAACTGGAACGTTGGGTTTGACGCCTCTCAGACTTTGGAGATCCTCAAATCTACATTCAGATCTGAACTGTACAGCTCTGGATCATCTATTTAAAAAGATATCATTTCTGTATTGGTATCTAAAGAAATATCACCTTATCACTAACACCAATAATTACACTATATTTTCCTTCTGAAGTAAAAAAAACATAAAACTGCTATTTAACAATTGCAGTACATTGCAATGTGTAAATGAACAAAACAGTTCTCAAATACAATACTAATAAACCTGATGTAGTTCCTGGACACAACTGCTGTTGCAAATACCAATAAATTTACCAAGACCAAGTATAGAAAATTCATCTTTATAATAAAGAGGGAGATACAAGTAAACAAGGCACTGAACTCCAGATCATATTAAATTAATTTAAGTAACTTATAAAGTTTCATATCGTTTTAATTTTCCACAGTTGTACTCTACATCCCAGGTTAATAAATTACTGCAACAAAAGGTGGAATGGTATTTGTGTGGCTGAAGAAATTTAGATTTGAGATGATGGTGTGTAACATGCACAGACATACAGCAAAAGAGTACAGTGTAGGCAAAAATATAGTTTTAGGACTTTAGTACATTTCTCCAATTTAAAATATTGTTTATATTTTGAGAAAAAAACTTTAAGAATTCCCAAACTGTATTAAAATTACAGTATTCACCTTGTTCAGGCTTTCTGAACCATATTTATACATGATAATGTATGTACATAATCTACAGAAGAGATATGTTGGTTGAACCAATTTTTTCCAAAGGAAATGCAAACTACACAAGATTTGAATTTAAGTGTTATTTGAATTATTAATATTATAATTAATTATTATTAGTGGTAGTAGTAGTATTTTAAGGTACTAGTTACATAAATGTAAATTAGTACCACATCTTTATAGGAAATTATCAATTTCCCTCCTCTCCACTAAGATTAAAGCCATTTACTTTTCATATATTCAATTTAAAGATTTACTTGCAGAGCATTATTGGTATGGACGCTTTACGGGCCATTACTTTTGTTATCCTGCCAGAAGAGGTGACTCTTGCAACACACCCAGCTAACATGGTGGGATGTAGAAACAGGAGCAGCTTTAGATCATTTAAGGGTTGCATGTAAATTAATTCCTTCATCTGTGTCTTCATGTATTTGTTATTTTTTATTGATGATGTGTGACTGGTTTTTAATATAGGGTGAAGTCAATGGGAGTTCTGCCATTGACTTCACTGAGGCCAGGATTTCATCACTAAAACTTTTATAAATAGAAACATGGAACTTAGAAAGATTCCCAACTGGGCTTTGTACAAATACCTGTGGCACAAACCATTACATAAACATATATTCACAAGTAGTCCAAGACTTTCACTTTCCACATTCTGTCTTGTGGCCAGCACATCACTTGTACAAGTACTTGTGGGAAAAATATAAAAAGGGTCAAGAATTGCATCAAAATAAATAATCTTTTATTCAAAGTAATGTTTGTGAATATATATATTTTAGTAGCTGCACAGCACTGGTCAGTATATATCTATTTTTAAATATTTAGGGCTCAGTTTCCCTCTTAGTAGAGCCTCAACCTGGCCTCCTTCAGTGTTGCAGGTGGTAATAATGTCAAGCACAATTGTGCACTGATACAGTCAATGTCATTTTAGATATCTGACTACATGCTTATATGCTCTGCAAGGCTGGGACCATGTGTCACTGTATATTTGTACAGCATCTAGCACAATGGAGCCCTGATCCTAATTGTGTGTCTGGGTATTACCATAAAGCAAATAATTGCAAATAGTAATTGCTCCCATATATCAGGCATTTGAACATCTAAATGACCCTATTTGTGCCCACAAAGCTATTGTGTCTGTAAAAGGCTGGTGACCCTTAACTCACACACAAAAAAGGCAAAAAACATGTTACATTTACATGAGTATTTTAAACAAACTTATGTTTGCGGTGTTATTGTAACCATGTTGAAGAGAGACAAGGTGGGTGAGCTAACATCTTTTACTAGACCAACTTCTGTTGGAGAAAGAGACAAGCTTTTGAGTTACATGAACCTGAAGAAGCGCTCTGTGTAGCTTGAAAGCTTGTCTCTCTCACCAACAGAGGTTGGTCCAATAAAAGATATTACCTCACCCAACTTGTCTCTCTTAAACATACTTAGAAAGTCAGTTCCAGCTGGGTTCATTAGAAAAGCTAAAGAGTATGATGCCTCTTCATGGTTGTTCCTCAGATGTCACATTCCTTCCTGCAGACTTTCCTAAAGGAGCGCTTTGACAATGAAGAAATTAAACCAGATTTATGGATGTCCTTGGAAGGTGGAAACACCTGTACTGAATGTGGGATTCTAGCAGAGGATACAGCTTTGTATTTTGGAGGTGATACCGTGAGGCAAGCTGTCACTCAAGACCTGGACTTGAGGGGTGCCAAGTATGTCATGTTACCTAGTAGAATTTGACATAGCTAATAAGTTGTAATGGAGGGCTTCATTAAATAATAACAGAGCAGGAGATGAGACAGTTCAGTGGATTGATAATAGGTAATGGAGACTTTTTATGCCTGGGCCACCACCAGAGTAGAGTCAGCTCAGGTAGGCAGTGACAAATAGTTCTTATTCTTATGGTCAATAGGGGAATTTTCACTGACTGTATGAAATGAGTTATGTTGTTAATATATTATTTGTGTAACACCCGCAGTATGCTTGCTGCTTTGTAGATATATAAGAGAAGGTCCTTAACCTACCGAGTTTACAATCTAAATAGACAATTTACAGACAAAGGTGTGGGAGAGTAGTGAGGAATTGGTGGTCTCCGTATAGTTTTTAGTGGACGGGTAACTACATCACAACCTCACCACCACAATTGGCACTAGTTAGCACATGGGTTGCTAGTCTCAGCAAAAAGGCTCAGAACTAAAAGGGGGGGGGGGACAGCACCTGCAGAAGATTTTGGTCTCCAGGAGTGTATCACCAGCACATTTCACGAGCACTAAAAAGGTGTTTTTTTTAAATAGCCAAGCAAAGTCGTTTACCTCAAAAATACAAATTGTGTTTAGTAATGCGGGACTACAGGGGAACTGGATGTAATCCCATACATTGTTGTAGCTGGGAGGGGTATGCATTGTGTTGAAGGAAGACAAATATTCAAAAATAACTCTAGAGACTCACTCCTTTGCATCAAGGTGTGGTACATAGCATCTAATTCAAGCCTATTATGAGGCTTCTGTAAAGTGAATATGAAGCATTTAACACTTCAACATGGCCCAGGGAACCTCCTCCTGAGGTCTCTCCTCACCCCAAATCAGGGGAGTATGGGAAAGCATTGGATTTGCCAGATATTTAAAGGAACAATTCTCAGTGGTAATTGATAACAAAGAGCCCAGTCCTGGCAACATTTACACACATGACTGGCTTTTCCTGGATAGGTAGTCCTACTGAAATATGGGAACATATAAAAAATAATGTGCTTAAAATGCTTGCAGGATTGGATGTTTAAAATGTTACGCGGGGGGTTGGCTTTAAACAGTTCATATTTCTCAGCAGTTTATTTATTGTGATAACATTTAGTTGTCCGGTGGCAAGACAATATAACCTCTTGTTCACTAGCTAAAAAGGTTTTACCTTATTTGTTTAACATACACAAGCTAGATATATTAGATGTGCAGCTTGTGTACACATGTATGTCCAGAACTTTAGCTCCATTAAAGTAGGAGAAGCTCTGTCAATTTATGGCAGCTAAAATATGGCCCATAAGATATAGGAGACAATGCATATTAGTTTCATCTGCCCACCTCAGTCTATCACTTTAAATAAGGTCTCACTCATTCTGCTGATTTTTTTTATTTTTGTATATAGCTCTTCACCTTCCTTCCTTGTGTTTTGCTGAAGTCACTTTTTATTTTCATTCAGTTCCCTGGTTTCCCTGCTTAATTGTACACACAAATATTTTTGTGCACACGATTGCCTATTTGCACCTACAGATGCATATTGTGCAGGATTTATTCAGACACTTATTTTTGAAAATTTTGCCCTAACTAAACTTCACTTTTCTTTAATAAAACATTTTAGTAAATTGAGCATTTTCAATCTATTTGTTGGCAGAAAACAAATCTCTTGAACTGTGTTTGGCAACAAATCTTTCATATCGTTAGGATACACAGTATTCTGTGATTAACGATCAACATTTTTTCCTTCAGATTTCTACAGTACTGGGGAAGAATTGGAAGTGAAAACATGACAACATGCCACAGACCAACATGCAGGAAGGAGGGAGTTCTGTTAGATTATTCAATTGATGGAGGCAAGTCAACATTTTAGTTGCATCTGAACAAACTTTTTGTGTATATTCAAACACCCTCATGTTTGAGAAATGTGCAGAATTAGATCTAACTTAAATATTTTTGGGTTAATTATTCAGAGCCATAATCTACAGTTATTAAAGTTATACCTTTTGTGTTTTCCCCTCAAATAAAATTGTCTCTTTTTCAAAAGAAACTAGACCCAATCCTGGTACTTATACTCACATAAATAATCCCATTGACTTTAGATTGACTAATCACATAAGTAGCAATATTATTAGGACTTAAGGTTTTCCTATCAGAAGATCATAGATATTATCTTACGACTTTCTATTACCTTCCATTAATCTTTAGACAGTTTCTACCTCATGTTGCTTTACTAATCCTGAATCCTTTCATTATAGGCATATCTTGGATTTTGCTTCATGAGATGGATTATCAGAAATACATCTCGGTCAGACATGACTACATACTTCTCCCAGAACACGCTCTGACCAATACAACTCGCCTGCGCTGGTGGCAGCCTTTTGTGATTAGCAATGGAATTGTGGTTTCAGGCTCTGACCGTGCTCAGTGGGCACTAGATGACATACTAGTTGGAGGTGCTGAGATCAATCCCAGTCAACTAGTAGATACATTTGATGATGGTAAGGGAGGATGTAGCAAGCATTCTATTATCATCTGATTTAAGAAGCCTGTGTCAGCCTTTTTATTGAACTAAATAATTGTTAACTGAAGGTCTTTCAAATGCACATTTTAATTTATTTTTCAACTGTACATTGTTTTCTTTTTATAAACAATCACAAGGTCGATATTTTATTGATTATGTTAGTTTTAAGGATTTTTTTTTTTATTTCACTATGATTTTTTTAAATCCAAACATTTATAGGACAGTTCAGTTTATTTCATCTAACTGCCTGAATTTGGAAATTCCCACTATGCCATATTTTTTTAAAAATACTAGTATTGAAACCAATTTAAACTATCTGACTAGGGCTGACACTTTAACTAAGACTCTTGGTTACTTATTTAGCATATATCATTAAAATGTTATACATAATGACTCTGTGGATTCAATACTAAGCCTACATATTTACTGAGACATTCCAGTAATTGTATGTAACTCATGTTAATAGAAGGCACTTCCCATGAAGAAAACTGGAGTTTTTACCCTAATGCAGTCAGGACTGCTGGATTCTGTGGAAACCCCTCATTTCACCTCTACTGGCCAAATAAAAAAAAGGACAACACACACAATATCTTGTCCTCCAGGGAGCTCATTATACAGCCAGGATACATGATGCAATTTAAAGTAAGGAAAACCTTTTCTTTATCCAAAGTAAAACATACAATAAAAATTCACCTAATTTGTCTGTGGAATTTATTACAGTTTCAAGTAGAATATAAAATTCAGTAATCTGTTAAATATTTAATAATAACTTGTTTGTTGGAATGCAGGGAAATACAGTAATAGAAACAATAACATGATTCAGAATGATTGCATAAATGTATGCAGTGTGGTAGCCACGTTGTTTCCAGGGTATTAGAGAGACAATATGAGTGAGGTAATATCTTTTGTTGGACCAACTTTTGTTGGTAAGAGAGACAAGCTTTAGAGCTTACGCAGACCTGAAGAAGACCTCTGTGTAAGCTCAAAAGCTTGTCTCACTTACCAAGAGAAGCTGGTCCAACAAAAAAGATATTATCTCACCCACCTTGTCTCTGCATAAATGGTATTTCAAGCCAGGATGGAATGACTGTCCCTGTACTAGGGGTTGCTAGAGGTGTTGATTGCCTGATTGCTCTCTATTGAAGTGAGTGGCAACTGGGTCTTATGCAGAACAACTACTCTTATTCTCATATCTAAGTGAGATGTTATTATAATAGCAGCTGCTGGGTGGTGGGGACAGGGAGATAAAGACTGGCTGAAACTGAACATTAAGGCAAGATTAGTAAATCCAGTAAGATGGAGATCTGGGGTATGTGCATGCCATTGCCTATCAAAATGAGCATTGAGAAGAAAAAAACAATTCCTACCAAGGAACAGGCAGAAAAGGAGAGACAGAATCAGAGTTGGGCAGAAAAATAACTAATGGGATATATTGAAAATCTGAAGGTGCTAAAAGTAATAGCCCTTTTTGTTACTTGGTCATCTATCATGGAAAAATGGCCCAGATAATCTGCGAAGCACCACTTGATGTTACGCTTGATTTTTAGCTGGACTTTTGAATGAGGCCAACACATTTTATAATCAATACAATGTAGCTATTAAATTATTATTGCTGTTATTTATTTGTATTGCAGTAGTGCTCAAAATCTGCTAGGCATTTTTCAAACAAAAGGGAAGATCCTGACCCAAAGAGCGCACAGGCTTAAAAAACAAAGACAGGATGTAACATATGAGCAAAGCGATAGGCTGAAAGGCATATATGTCTGCCTAGTTATATTTGCTTCTTGATCTTTTGTTGTTGTTTTTAAGTTAAACACCCTGTTTTCCCTTTCTGCCACAAATTAACACCTTCATCTTCTCACACAGCCATTGCCAGTTTTAGGGCAAGTCTACACTACAGCGCTATATCGGCACAGCTGCACTGATGCAGTTGCACTACTGTAGCACATCTGGTGAAGAATGCACTATGCCAATGGGAGAGCGCGCTCCTGTCGACATTATTACTCCACCTCGGCAAGAAGCGGAGGCTATGTTGGCAGGAGAGCATCTCCCACCGACATAGTGCTGGTGTGGATAGCACGAAACTTCCATCGCTCGGGTTGGGGTGAGGCATTTTCATACCCCTGAGCTACGTAAGTTAGATCAACATAAGTGGTAGTGTAGATCTGATCTTAGATTCAATTTCTGTCATCCATTCCCTCACAGCATTTGACCCACACACACAATCCACCACCTATGAAGTTACCCCAGGAATGAATTTCACCTACTGTTACTATTGTATACAAATGGTATAGAAACGCCTTGTATATCAGCTTCACAGGTGGTCAGCTTACCCCATCAGCCATCTTTTACTTAGATTTTAGTGGGTGTGATCTGCGTTGATCCAGAGGAAATGGTACATTCATATTATTAAGTTTACTTCCCTTGGCTAAATTTTGCTCCTGACTTTCCTATATTTTCTGTGCCCTCCTTACTGCTACAGATTTTATTTCTAAAGTAAGGATTCAGTTCTCCTGTATAGCTGCAGTGAGGGCACAGGTTTTGAAGCTGCTCAAATTCAGATGTTTCTGTTTGTTAGCCATTCAGTAATATGTCTAGTGTATTGAAGTCTCTGAACTTGAGCATCACATAATGTCAAGATGAGTCATCTGTTTATTTCCTCAGACATAGGGCATATTTCTGTTTGCAAAGCCTTTTTAAATGATTTAATCTGATTAACCTGAGTATACCCCAAACTGTGCAGGACAAGATTTTCATAAACAGTTACCTAAAGTTGAGTTCTTAAATCCATATTTAGGCACTTACATAAGTGACCTGACTTTCTAAAGTTCTGAGCATCCAGCAGTTTACATTGACTTTCATAAGAGCTGCAGGGTGCCCAGAACTTTTAAAATCTAACTATTCATTTAAGTGTCTACATGATTTAGGAGCCTAATGTTAGGCACCTGGTGTTGAAAATCCTTGCTCCCAGTTCCAAATGCATTCTAAGCTCTAGTACCTAGAATGGCACTTCCCTTTCTATTATTGTACATTAGAATACAAAAGGTGGACACTAGTCTCAGGTTACATGGTATAAAAAGGCCCTGATGTCATTATTCATATTTCCAGTCTTATGCAAAGATCCACAAAGGCAGCAATGTTTGAAGTGGTGCACACTTTGGTTAAAGTGTGTTTTTGTTGTGGTGTGGGGGTTTTTAGATCTAAGTTTGCAGTCTTCTAATTCTGTATCTTTAGAAAGAAAGGACAACTGACAGTTCATTATGTATTACATTAAATGTCCTTTTGATCTCCCTGATCTAGCAGTAACTGACACATTTTATTTGTGTTTCAGATTGTGGTTGGCTGTGAGGCAACTTCTTGCGGTGACCTGCACTCTGTAATGCTGGAATACAGTAAGGATACCAGGTAAGCTCTCTCGATAATTTACCCCAGGACATTGCAAGACCAATGACACTGTACCTGTTAAATCTAATGAGCATATTGCTGGTACACATACACACACACACACACAAATGTCTTCAAAGTATCTCTTGTTTTAGTATGTCATACTCTTTGATACTGGACTATAAATTTTGGGCTAAAGCTATGCTGTACTAGAAGTCATGTGATGTTAATTTGTGGTTTAACTGGTGACATTGTCTCCTGCAATGTAGTATAATAGGATATATGAATTACTTCAGAAAGTGGGGCTGTATTTTGAACTTAGATGCCTTTTGCGTGAAAACAAGACCATGGAGCAAAGCCAGTATAAAAGGGCTCTTCTCTGACCTCTAAAGGAAAGGACTAAGGAAAAGAATTCCCAGTCATAACCTATAATACCAGGTCACAGGGGCTCCTGGTCTCTGCTTCCCAAATCCTCTTACCTGCACAGATGTATCACAGCATTTCCACCCTGTGGGAGATTACCATGGCTACACAAAGTTTGTAGACTTTCACACTCTATTTGTGATTACATTGCATGGAAATTATTGCTGAAGACCATTTGTGTTTTTTTTTAAAGAAATATTGCCATGACCTCTAGTAGGTTGCTAACTTTCCCTTATTATTTTCAGTTGTTCTAACAACATATTTTCTTTGCTTCCTACAGGACAGATTCATGGCAACTTGTCCAGACGCAATGTCTTCCTTCCTCATCTAATAGCATTGGCTGCTCCCCATTTCAATTCCATGAAGCTACCATCTATAACTCTGTCAACAGCTCCGCATGGAAAAGAATAACTATCCAGCTGCCTGATCATGTCTCCTCCAGGTAGGTTACCAAAAGGTCAGCTCACTTTGGAGATATCGAACTTCATCTGTCTAGCTGGCACTGTTAGTGTGGAACAACTGGTGAATTTAAAGTGTCTCTTTTTTGTCTGGACTTGGAAATGATACATAATGGACACCTTTGGGATTGCTTTTCTTTAATAAAAACTGCTACTGCCAAGGATTAAATAGTAATGACATTCAGGCTAAAGATTGCCATTGTGACACAATCATAAGGCCTCATCCTGCAAATACTTATTACTTTGAGTAGTCCATTGAAGCCAATCGGGGTAGTAATGTTAGCAAGCACTATTATTGGTAGTAAGTGTTTTCCAGGTTGGGATTTATAATTGTAGACCAATGTAAATCTTTAGACCAGGGGTTCTCAAACTTCATTTCTCCATGACCCGCTTTTGACAACAAACATTACTTCACGACCCCAGGAGGAGGGACCGAAGCCTGAGCCCGCCTGAGCCCCACTACCCCAGGTTGGGGGGCCAAAGCTCCAGCCTCATCTCTCTGAGCAAGGGGGCCAAAGCTGAAGCTCAAGGGCTTCAGCCCCAAGCAGGGGCCCTGCAACTTGAGCCCGGCCGCCCAGGGCTGAAGCCCTCCGGCTTTGGCCTTTGGCAGTGGGGCTCGGGCTTTGGCCCCGAGCCCCAGGAAGTCCAAGCCAGCCCTGGCGACCCCATTCAAAGGGGGTCTGGACCCACAGTTTGAGAACTGCTGCTTTAGACCCAGGGCAGTATTTTCAGAAATAGAAATCTGAAATTAGGCTTCTAAACCCATATATTGGCAACTGATTTTTGAAAGTGCTGAGCACTCAACAGCTCCAGTTTATCTTCCTAGGAGCTGTTGGGTTCACAAAGCTTTTGAAAATCACAAAAGTGTCTAAGTGTGCATTTCGGAGCGTAACTTCTATTTTTGAAGATCTTAGCCAGAGGCTCTGTCTATGGCACAAGCTGGGGTGTGATTCCCCTGGTTGTGTACACATATTTGCACTGGGTCTCATCGAGCTAGCGCAAGTATAAATAGCAGTAGAAAGGGTAGCAGCAGCGGAGGCAGAGCAGAGATCAAACCTCATTGAAACCGGTAGATACGTACTCAGCACAGCTAAGCCATACCTCCGCTGTCGATACCTGTGCTACCGTGCTACTTGATGTGAGCTAGCACAAGCATGTGTACACAAGTAGGGGAATCACAGTCCCATCTCAGAGTGTAGACTAGCCAGAGTCTGCTATCTATTTCATCCTAAAGCTGCTTAACTGAAGACAGTGGGACTACTTACAGAAGTGTGCCCTAGAATGAGTAGTAAATGTTTGCAGGATGAGGCCTATCAATATAAAATTCCACTTCAATGGAATAAAGTGTGCTGGTCTTTAGCGCGGTGTGGCCCTCTGGTGAAAGCTGGGAACTGGGAGCCTGGATTTCTGGGTACTATTCTATGAGCTCTTTCGCTGTGCGACATTGAGCAAGTCACTTCAGTCTCCTCTGTGCCTCACCCCAAAATGTTCTTACTATGCATTTTTTCTGTTTCAACTTTTGTCCATATGGTTGAATGTTTCTGTACAGAAATGTTGAAGTGCTGTCTGCAACATAATCTGATATTGTGTTGTTTGGTATTTGTAGTGCAACTCAGTTCAGGTGGATTCAAAAAGGAGAGGAAACAGAGAAGCAAAGCTGGGCAATAGATCATGTGTACATTGGAGAAGCGTGCCCTAAACTCTGCAGTGGTCATGGATATTGCACTACTGGAGCCATTTGCATTTGTGATGAAAGATACCAAGGTTTTATTTCTTATATTCCTTTATATGTATATATCTGTATGTTTGTATGTATATATGTTAATCTGGCTCAAAATGAAACAAATAAAATAGAGACACAGCCAAACATACTAACTTAGCACTGGAGTGCCTCAGTAACAAGTGACAAGATATAAATTCATAAATAGAAAGACTTTTCACCTTTGAATAAGAGATATCCCTGCCCTTTTTTACCTCCAGATTGAATTACTGTAATTTATTCTATGTGGAGCTACACTTAAAGGCCACTCAGACCTCACCAAGTGCAGAATGTGGCTGGCTGCTTACTCTGTTACTCCACACAGAGACCATGTTACACCTGTGTTCATTTCACAGAGTACACAGGCTTCCAGTTTGTATTCAAGTTTTTTATTTTGACCTGTAAGAGTTCAGTCCTGCAAGTACAGCACTTGGGTCCTGAGCCATCGAATCAATTAAGCGTGTGCTTATAAGTCCATGAGTGGTCCCACTAAACTGCTTAAGTGTTTTGTTGGATCAGGGCCAGATTGCTCACCACCTTGCAGGATTGAGCCCCATAACGTTGAATCCTGGCTATCTTAGAGATATTTCCATTAAAGCAATTGTTTCAAGCCTGCTGCAGATTTAGGCAGACATCTCTGCATTGGTTTACACTACGTTCACATTTTGAAGGTTTTCATTGCAAACAGGAAGACTAGAGACTTAGGTCCTGATTTTCTTCTCCCTGTTACTGTGCAAATCCTACTGGAGTCAATGTAGTTACACTGCGGTAAATGAGAAGAGAATCATGCCCTTATTTTTTTAAATGAAATCTTAGATTCTAATGCACAGTTATACAACAGTTTGAGCATAATCTGCAATTAGGAAGCATTGTATGCCACTGTGCAGTCATATTATACACAGGGCCCTGCCTGTGGCAGTAACTACAAGTTGAATCTGCAATTGAATTCAGTCATTTTTTCTCAATGTTTCGATACTTGTCTGTATTATAACTTTGCCTTGTCCTTTTTAGGTGATGACTGCTCTGTTTTCAGCCATGATCTTCCCAGTTACATTAAAGATAACTTTGAATCTGAAAGAGTCACTGAAATAAACTGGGAAACTATTCAGGGTGGAGTTATAGGGAATGGATGTGGACAGCTGGCACCATATGCCCATGGAGATTCACTGTACTTTAACGGATGTCAAATAAGGCAAGCTATTACAAAACCTCTGGATCTCACCCGAGCAAGGTAACAACACTTTACTATTAATTTGAAAAACCACCTTAACTGCTCATGACAGAAGTAACTATTTATAAAAATGAAATGGCATGTAGGGTTCTAATGATAATGATGAACAAGGATGGCTCTACCAGGTTGGCATACACCTTTCAGCAGCAAAAAATTAAGGGCAGCAAAATGTTTAGCAACTGTCAGCTGGGAGTTTATCAGAGAATAGGAAGTGACTGTTGGCTGGAAAGGTCAGATGGTTTTAGTACACCCAAGAGAGCACTGTATGCACAGCCAGCACTGAAGATGAGGCCATTGGCAGAGACTGGACACCAGACTGTTTGGACCGTTAGTGAGTGAGGATGCTAACAGTAATTACAGACCCACTTCCGGTATTACTGGTAAACTACAATTACATTCACCTACCAGCTAACAAGAATACCTTTTTCATTTCTGCTGTTTCTCTGGCTATAGAGTACAAAATGAAATCTGTCAAGGTTGGTACTTAATAGAAGGAATGCTTACAGGACACTGTATTTATCACTGAGGCCAATTGTAAAAGGCAAAATTAAGATTAGGCCCTTTCCACAAATTTGCCAAAATATTATCCATAAAGTTAAGCTTTTAACTTCTTATTTCGGTACCTAAACAAGGATTTAGAAGGCACTTATTGTTGTTTGTCCTTTGTTTTTTCCCTTTTTATTTTTTTGTACATATTCCTATTTGACTTTTTGGCATTGTTGATACACCTCACTTTTGAGCAGTTACATTGTAATCATGGATTGATTGCCTCCAATTACACAGATGGATGTTAAAATTATACTTAAACAGAAAACTGTTAAAAAGCATATTATTACTGAGAAAAGGGGTTGTGTTTTACAGATATTACAGCAGTTTATTTGTTTGCGAATAGTAATTATTCTTGAAGTTCTGTATTTTTAAAAAAGGATAATTACAAGTTGGCAATGTTTTCACTCCTACTTTAACACATTGCATACATTAAAAATCATTGTTCCCTGTGTTTTACAGCAAAATAATGTTTGTTTTACAAATTGGAAGCATTTCACAAACAGAGAGTTGCAATACCAACCTGAGTGATCCTAATACTGTGGACAAGGCAGTTCTACTCCAGTACAGTGTAAATAATGGAATTACATGGCAAGTAATAGCACAGCATCAGCCAAAGGACTTTATACAAGCCCAAAGAGTGTCTTACAATGTTCCGCTGTAAGTACCCAATCATACTACATTATTTCTAAATGCATACTATACATTTCCTGCAGGAAGGAATCTGTGCGGGAAAAGAGAGGAGACAAGGGAATGTGGAGGAAAAGGATGATAATTATAGCTATAATTAAAAACATAGCCTGCAGTCCTTTGATATAATTAAAATAAGTGCAAACTCTTTACCTTAAATTTAAAATATAAAATAATAAGCCATCAAAACCTTGTTTTTGTTTCCTGGATCAATTCAGTTTAAGTGAAAAGTATTTATATTGTTTCCCCTTAATTCTTTATGAATGCTGTATATTGTGGTTTAGGAGCACATGGATATTATTTTGGTTTTACTGTAAGTATTTTTGGGGGTGGATAGGCAGGCTGGAAAGGGTCCTTCTTAGTATGGAGGTCTAGCTGGTACTTCTCTTTGCAACCATAGGGAGGCACGAATGAAAGGAGTCTTACTGCGCTGGTGGCAGCCCCGTCACAATGGAACAGGTCATGATCAGTGGGCTTTGGACCATGTAGAAGTCGTCCTGTGAGTATCAGATTCACCTCATAACATCTCCATCTCCAAAAGCATGGCATGAATGTTAAACTCAGTAAGAAATGTTCTCTGAAAATCATTCTTTGCTTATGTTCTCCACTGACTGCAAAGGTCAGCATTTAAGGCAACCAGGAAATAAAGTTACAGACTAGGGGAGCATATTGTGCATCATGGAGAAATGCAGAAGGGAAAGCATGGACTTTAGCATCTTTAAATATTGGTGTATTCATATAAATCATCAAGGTCTTTGAAATATTTTATGATGTGATATCTGAAAAGATGTGTGTGTTCAGCAACTATGCTGCCATATAAAGTTGATTTACATCCTTTCAAAGATACAAAATAGTCTATTGTATTGCTCTTTGTACAGAGTAATGTTGTTGAATCAGGCTCTGAAAAATTGCATTAGCAACTAATGCCGTATTCATTTCCTTTTTTTAGTAAGAAGGATACTGTTCAGAAACAGGGTTCACTATATCAGGTTCCTATGATCCGAGCTCTATATTCATCCCCCGTCAAGATTTTACCAAGTAAAGTGTCTTCACCATATTGATTTCCCCATTAATAAAATGGGTCTCACTCTCAATATTAACCCGTTTTTACTGTATTACATCACAGAGAGATTATCTGCTTTTTTTTTAACAATTTAGTTCCAGTAGAGCTGAAATGCTAGTGCCTTGACGGGCTGGGACTCATCGCTGACAGTGGTTGGCAGAGAGAAGCGTGTCTTCCCGATAGATAGGTTCAAATGTTCATTTTTATTGAAAAAACTTTAAAAAATCAGCATAGAAATTAGATTTGGATAACATCCAGATTTAGTAATTATAAAAATGAGGTTTCTGTCTTTAAATTCAAACTAGTAGAGGCACCACAAGTATTGTTTTGTAACAGTAGCAAATTGGATTACTTGATCTCTAGTTAGCCCTGTTCTGCTTTCCACTGAGGCGCACCAGCTTGCATGGCATTCATATCAACCCCAAACAAAAGCCATACTGGCCCCAACACTAATTAGCTGTATGCGCTCCACTGCTTTTACACACGTTGCTGGGCTCTGCCTTCATAACATTAACCTTAAGTTTGAAGGAACAGAGGGATGGACATGGTTCTTGGCATCTCCCAATAACTAAGGATGTAAACACCCAGGCTAATTATTTAGGGCAGTGTTTGAGCTGAGGAAAGGTACAGATGCTTATGCAACATTCCCACTTCTCTCTGCTTTAAGGTGTGGTTCTTTTTTTTTAAGTTGAAAAAAAAGGAGAAAAGCAGTTGAGAAAAAAATTTAAGCAATCTAAACATTGATTATATTGAAATTGAGTATAATTAGGAAAAATGAGATAGAATTTGGAAGAAGAAAATTTAGGCTGAATACCAGGAGAACCTCTCTGACAATGTGATCTATCATGCTATAGGAGAGTCACCCAAGAAAAGTAGTGGAAGCCCCATCACTTGAGATACTTTAAAACTAGACTGGAGAAAGCAATAGAAAATGTACTGTAGGAATAGTATATCTGCTTTGTCCAAAAGTGGAATTAGATATGCAGACCATTCCCCATTGCTCCTGTTGAGGACTTTTTGAGGGCTCTCTCCGAGTTTTGGGCAAAGCCAGAACAGAGAGAACAACCATTGCTCCGTGCATTGGATAGTGGATATAGGTTTTCAGGTGAGCTCCTATGTGCCTGTCAGAATTTAGCTCACAATCTCTCAAGGTAGACAGACCATTACAAATAAACTGTTTACTTCCACAGAAGATATTGGTACATACAGAGCTATAGCAGTATGTTAGTAAAAGGCCAGATGTAGAATCAAAAACCCTGCTAATCACAATACTGTAAGATATGCTGCTCTCAGGAATTTAAAAATGATACACAATGGCACATATGGCAGGTACTAATTAGTAGTTAATTAGTTCTGACCTCTTTGTATCTCCCTGTACCTGCACTGGTTAGAACTGTAGTTAATCTGAATATTTTCTATATTACATAATAATAATTTCTTTTAAATAACATTCAGCTATAGCACAAACTCAGAACACTCAAAATCCCAACTCTTGCTTAGACACTGCCAGGGTAGGGGGCAATAACATGCAATGGATACAAGATACAGGATTAGGTGCTGGGAGACCTGGGTTGTCTTCCTAGCTCTGCTGGTACCTCATTGTGTCATCTTGGGCTGGTCACTTTACCTCTCTGCACCTCAGTTCCCCCGTTTTCAAAATGAGGATAATGATACATAATCACTTTTGTAAAGTGCTTCAAGAAGTAGAGATGAAAAGCTCTATATAAATGTTAATTATTACTATGAATGCTGGATGGTCTTACATCCACACATTAAGCATCACAATTCGTATTATGAACGCAGTTTATCTTTAATTCTTAATTCTCCTTGATTCTCTAGACATATACTGTTTGTAATATCTGAGTTTCCTTGGGATTTTCAATAACTGAGAGAAAAAGAGAGAGGATAAGGAAGAAAATGGGTCCTGGAAGCATAGGAAAGTTGATATGCTGGGTCAGATTCACAGCCCCAGAACATGGTGGTGTAAGTTATTTGTCAATAAATCAGCATAAGCAAGCATTAATTGGGGTAGCATATGCCAAGGAGGTAGAGGGGCAGAGCTGTACCAACCAAAAGGTGCAATTTTATGCTGTATTTAAATAAAATATTTTAATTAAAAGTAATGGAGGAGCAGCTTTACCCTAAACCTTCGTCCACTTCTCCATAGACTGCTTGTCCTGCTACAGCCCTGCCTTTCCATCTCAACTTGTCACTTACACCACCATCTATGTCATCTCGTAATTTGGCTTTACAAACTAAATTCTGCACACAAAAATACCCCATGCCAGGGGCATCCACTGGAGTTAAGTTGTCAGGAAACCACAGGGAGTGGTAGAGTTGCGTCCTGTATTGATCCATGGATTATGAGCACAGAATCGCTGCCCACTCTGCAAGGGAACAAAACCTACCTCCACAATGGATTGATCCAAGGAAAATGCCAAGAGGCAATCTTCTCATAATTTTTCACCCCACCCCAGTCCCCTTACTAGTGTTTTCTGGGAGGGTATTATGTGAGTATTAGTCAGCAAATAACTAATGATTCATATGAAAGGTGACCATATGTCCCAGAAAACCAGGAATATCCCTGTTTTCAGGGCCTCTCTGATAGTCCCTGTCTGTTTAATACAGTTTGAGTTTCGCCCCATTTTTGTAACCCCTGCAGATTGGCCACCTGCAAGAGACACCAGTTAGCTGAGCTGGTGACAGTGTTCACAGGCCAGCTGAGTGCACCTCAAGGACTAGCCCTGGCCAGGCCTGTCATATGTTGACAACCTGTCCTCCTCCCAAGGAGACCTCCCAGGGAGTCCCCTCTTGCTCAAGTTTTCAAACTACCCCTCCTCAACACATAGAGCCAGAGGCACAGTGTGGTGAAGGAAGGGAGAGGCATTGCATGGCTGAGGCACAAATCAAGGAATGGACACACTCTTCTCTCTCACCATTCAGTGTACACCTCCCTGCCCCGCACCAAAATCATCCTCTCCCCTGTCTTCTTTTGCTCTACCCCCAGGAGACAGACGTCCTGATTTTTCATTTTAAAAATCTAGTCATCCGTGTTGTCAATGTGTATTGAGGGGCTCCCACATACATCTCAAACATCCCAGGGGGAGATGGTATAAACACTATAAACACCATCTGATTATAAACCTTACTACTCCAGCCATAATATTAAACCATACTATGATCATACTTTGTATTCCTTTTTCTCTGGCAGGGGGTTGAGGGCTGCAAATTAAAGACCAGCTCCTCATCTCCCAGTCCAACTCCTTTGTTCTGCCATGGCACAAAGGGGCTGGAAAGCCACCCAGGATTCCTCTTGCATAGGGAACTCTCTTGCTGGTGTAGAGCAGGCTATTCAAGCTATATGCACCATATTCCTTGTCCAGAACAGGAGGAATGTTGGAGAATTGAGACCATGACCAGAGCACCTTGAACTCCAGCAGTCCTGTGCTAGCAGAATGGCCAAAGCCACAGGAGGGCCATTGTAGCCAGTGTGGGTTAGAGCTTGATGTCAGGAACAGAAACAGTACTTAGCTTTCCACAGGACTAGGGGAGCACAAAGGAAGGATTAAGTAATCTCTGACTCCTGCCCCATGTTCTGCACTGGATGTGACTCAGTGAGACCTAAGTATCTGGATCTTAAGTTATTAAATTCAAACTGTTTTAAAGCTATAAAAGTATCTTAGTAAGCATCTTAATCCTTACGCTGCTGAGGATGACAATACTTCTTCTCTTGTCGTATGCAATGCAGTCATAGCCGTGTTGGCCCCAGAATATTACAGGGACAAGTTGGGTGAGGTAATGTCTTTTATTGGACCAGCTTTCGAGCCATGCAAAGCTCTTCTTCGGGTCCTTCAGGTCAGCTTGTCTCTCTTGCCAACAGAAGTTGGTCCAATAAAAGATATTCCCTCACCCATCTTGTTTCTCTAAACTTCTCAGCATTCTGTACTGAGGTGCCCCCTTCTTACCACAACTCCCCGTCTCCTCTCTCTAACCCTCCCTTGCTTTCACTACTTTTCCTCCCTAAGCATGCAGACAGCCAGATTCTTCCAGCCCACCTCTAATCACTGCCATTTGGCCTACATGCACTGAACGACTGTAGGTTCCATGCCAGCTTCTCCTCACCACCAGCATCTGCTGCTGGTATGCACTCCCTGTCCCCTGAAGATTCCCACCTTCAAGATGAGTGAGGGACATAGAGGGCAGGCTGGGAGTAGTGGCACCTCCAGGGATGTTGTGGTCAGTAGGGACTCATTGGAAGCAAGAGTGCAGGTCTGATTCTGCTTTCCAGCAACTTACCAATGTTCCCTACTCCCTCCTACAGTGCCCTCTAGTGGCCACTTAATCCCTTAGAAATAGAGCAGTTTCTAGAGTTACATTTATGAATATTTTTATACTTACATGACCTTAAAATGTCTATGTTGATGCTTTGGCTCTTCTCATCCCTCCAAATATTTAAAATTAATTTTCTCCTGAGACTCCATGCCAATTTAGCATCCAGAACATAGTTTATAGCTGAGTTATAAAGAGGATTATTATATATTGTTCATTCTGATTTACTCCTGATTCTGATAACACAAACATACCACTAGCCTGTGACATGATATGGGCTACATTTCCAGAAGTTTAGCCTCTCCTTTTGTGAAAGCAATTTTTTTTTCTTCTCCCAAGATAGATTGCACAAACAAATATGCCAATATTTAGAACGGCAGTTAATTTGCACATGCAAAACCTGTGTGTGCAATAAGGAAGGCTGGAAACAAGGGCCTATCTGTAATACTTCTTTGAATCATTCAATTAATATAACAGAAATATTCCTAATCCTGTAATGCAGCTGCAAATAGTGCTCAGAGTGAATATAGAAGCTATTATGAATATAGTATATATTGGTATGATCTTGCCAGCTAATAATTTGTCAAACTATTTTAATAGTGGTGGACCTATAAAGTGGGGGTGAAACTGCTATCAAGTCATCTTGTCCCTTTAAACCAAGTTTGCTTTTGATTCATTTGTTAATACAGCATACATTCTCTTTGCACTTTTGAAGAAAGTTTTGGGCAGATTCCTTACATGATCAATGAATGTGGCCCTTCTTAGGATAAAAAAGTAATTCTCCCTCACCTCCCATCCCCCGCCTTCCACTCCTACAAGAAGAATGCTTATTCTGTGCCCAAGTACCTCTACCCTAAAAACGGCCTGCGTCCAGCTCTGCATTGCATTTGCACTTCAGTTTTTCTCTACATATAATTCACAGTCTGTCTGCTGCACAATAAAACCACACACCTTTTTTGCATGTGCTTCTTGAAAAGCCATTTCTTTGTAAACAGAGTGGGCCCTTAATAACTTATAAAGAAATAGTGAGCTCTGATCAAATGCATTCAGAACTGAAGGGGAATAAACTGCAAACTAAGGGTCTGATCCTTCATTCTTTAAGCACCCAAAACTCCCAGCGACATCCTTGGGAATTTTAGTTGTGCAAGAAATGTAGGATATGGCCCCATTCTTGTGTGTTTGTGTGTTTAACTTTGCAATAATAATCACAGAAATAATCCCTCCATAAACCATCACTTCATGCTATTCATTGTCGAGATAATGTTACATTTTTGGCACAAATGATTTGGATTTTGTGTTGCATTTGTTGCAAAGAATTTTTATGCTTTTTTGCAATATTCAAATATAAATTATATCTTCTAGCCATAACAAAACATATTCAAGTGGGAAAACATTTTCATTTGCTTCATTTCTTTAGCAGAAAGCAACGCTTTGAAACATTTCACTGAAGATTATTAAAAATATTTGTAATAAAGAAAAGGAACAATTAAAATGTTAGGGCATTATCTTTGTATTCACAAGATTTATGCCAAATTTAGTATGTGCTTTTAAGACTGTCTTTTACTATGTTTCTAAAAAAAATTGCATGATGAATTTTTATAGAAAATATAAATGTTGATTTTAAAATTCAGAAAATAATTTGTTCAATTTTTATTTTCAAAAGAGATGAAAAGTCCTATATTGCCTCTAAACCTCATCAGGCTTTTATGACTAGTCACAGTGCTGCATGCATTGAAAGGCATTTTCTAATTTGTGTTGTATTTCATTATTTGCTGTCACTGGTTTTACACTAGAGTAAGGTAAGTACTTTCCCTGAATTAATATCAAATATATGTTGGTAGTACAGCTAGGGTACTTTTAAAGACTCTAACCCTGTATTTCGTCAATGATATTTTGTGGGAAAGGGATCGGCCTCATTTGTACTCTCAAAGAAGTGATCATGCATTGCTGTCTCATAAAGGCCCAAAGCCTGCAGCTGTTCCTCACAGACTGATTCTGTGGGGTTCTCAGTGCCCTGAGGAGTTAAAGTTTGCAGGATATGTTCAGCACCTCACTCAAGCAAACTTTCAATTAAGACAGTGGGCGTTGTAACTAAGGATTCAGAGCCCTGCTCATGGTAGGTGCTTGGCTCCACCTGAGAGTTCCTGAGTGCTCCCAACAATCCTTGAAGTAGGTCGGAACTGAGGATGCTCAACGACTTGCAGGATCTGGCTCTTAGACCTGATGTAAAATTCTCACTATTTTCAGTAAATTAAAATTACTGAATTAAGGCCAAAATTATCTGCTGTGTGTCAGTAAACATGTACAATAAATATATGCAGTGATGCATGAGCATGTAACTAAAACAAGCAATAAGTATTTATTTGGGTGGATTTTTTGCTTATTATAACATCATCACTTTGTACGGCCATAGTTATGCAGCTAGGCATTTCTAATCACCATAGTAGCTAGAGACATAGGTTTTAATACTGATCCTATTGGAGTTTTGCCATAGACTTCAGCAGGGCCAGGGTTTTGCCTGGAGTCTGTCACCATTCTTAGGGGGTTTGTAACTCAGCTGCATGCTAAACACTGTTATATTTATTTATCAGACCATGTTGCCTTTCATTTTTTCAAAGGCTTGATTTAGGTTAAAGTTTGGTTTGGCACCCAGAAGCCTTTGTTTCTGACGTGCCATTTCAGTTAAAAATATAAATAACAAATAAAAATAATTCATGGTCTTAGAATAGGTACCTATTATTTACCAAATGTTCTTATTTGCTTGGCCATGTTTAATTTAAAACAAAAAAAAAAGCAGGATAATAGTCCAATATGTACTTTAAGAAATTTATATTTTAAAAAATCTTGTTAAATTGCTGAGGCTTAAAAGGCACATACAGAGTAACTCCTCATAAATTGCTTTATTGTTCATGCTTACTGAGCATCCCCAGCATGGCTCTTCATTATACTAGATCTGCCTGAGCTGCTCTCGTTTACAGTGGTGTGACTCCAGTGACTTCGTTGGAATTACTTAGAATTTACTAGTGTAAGTGAGAGCAGTATTTCAGCCCCCATATTTTTTTTTAAATACAAGCAGATTGCCCTAAAAAGGTGACAGATTGGATTGTGCAATAATTGCTTCCTAGGTTTTGTTACTATTCATTCTGTCAAATGATCCACAGATAACTAGTCTTTGGGAGATTTTTTTTCATCTGTACTCTTCATCCAATGATCTGGTAAGTGCACCGAAGATGCACCAAAGGATCAGTGCATGCTGATGAACCTTGGAAAGTTTATTGTGCACTGTCACTGAAATTGTAATGGTGTCTAAGTTCCCTTTGCAGTTGGAATGATTCCATTCAGATCCCATAATATTTGAGGTAGGGATTGTTTCTCCCCATATATCTTTGAAGTGCATCGCACATTGTGGATACTGTTACAATGTAAATAATAACAACAGCATCTCTATACAGTCTTAATGACAAATCTGTTTATTTCTAAAAAAAAGAAATAAAGTTCCGTACTGCTATATAAAACATTAAAGGGCTTCTTCAGACACTAAATCCAATAAATGCAGAATTATCTTTTCTGCAATGGCTTTATGATATAGCTATTAAGGTGATCTTATAAAGTACTATTGGACTTTGTTCTCTTATCAATGTATGATGTTAACTTCCATTATAGTTAATAAAATTATATGCATATACCTCCACCCCAGCCCACAGATGGCAGAATATACTCTTATATGCTGCACTAAAGGTCAGATCCAACTTCTATGAAGGCAATGAGAATTTTTCCATTGACTTCACTGGGCTTTGAATCAACCCTTCAAGCCCTAACCAACTCCTACCAAAGTCAGTGGGAAGACTACCACAGACTTCAGTGGGAGTGAGATTGGGTCCTATCAGCACAACTGAAGGACTGAGCATTAGCTTAATTGTTGTTTTGTGGGTTTGGTTTGGTTTTGTTTTCATACCTTTTTTTTCTTGTACTGCACAGTTTTGATTTAACATAGTAAAACATGTGAACTCTTTCCTTGGGGCACACAACAAATACATTTCACCACCTTGTAAAATACCACTAATAGATTGAACTTAAGTCAAAGACTAAGCAGCTGCTTCTGGCCTATAACTCACGTGATCATCTTTTCTAAATGAAAATTCTTCATTTATTTCCTTAAAATGTCTGCAGCATAATTATTGTTGCTTAAGTCTTGTTAGTGTCATTACATTTAAGGTGGTAAGCAGTGTTAGACAGAGATGATAGTGTACTAATAAGAATTGTTAAAGAACATTTTGAGCTATTTGTTCTTCTTAAAAACATATTTGATTTGCCTTAAATTATAAGGTGGCAGGAAAATAAAGGTGCACAGGAAACATTAGCTTTGCTAATCACTGTCAGTCTCACACAAAGCTATAATAAATTATTGTAGTGCAGAACTTCCCTTTCTGGGTAAAAGCCAGGTGACATCAAGCTCAAATGTTAAACAAAAACCACCTCTTAAATGAAAGATGCTCTGGCATAATGGCTACTGTAACAATGCAAGAGTTTGTATTGTATCCATTCCCACCAGAAGCTGCATGGCTTGAAAAACTGGGCGGGCAGGGTAATAGAGTCAATTATTGTAGTGTACTGTAGTCTATAAATTAAGTTCTCAGTTAGTTATTGGAAAGGGGATAATTTTGAAGTCAATTTTATACAGGTGGTTTCTTTATACAACAGTAAAAGCTATTCTTGCCTATGGAGGTTCATGCTTATTTTGAGAAACGTGTATTTAATCTTTTTCCTTAGGGGTCATATTCACTAAAAATAAGCTTATGCACTTGGAAGGGAGAGGGTAATTGATTGCAAGCTGAGCATTTACTTTTCATTCACAATGAAAACTCACCACCCTGCCCTAGCTCCCCAAATAGAGAGTTAATTGTGACACCTGCTGCCAGTTTGTTGTTTCATGCATCACCTTTATAACAAAACTTAGGACTTGCTGAACTCCCTGGGTTGTGGACCTCCACCAACAGAGGCCCACAGTCCACCTGAAGCAGAGGTAGATAGGCCAAGCTGCCAGCATCCTGTTCACCACTGGGGGACCAAAACCAACCCCCACTACCTCCAAAGCAGGCTGATCAGCCCTGGAGGGGCAGAGCCAAGCCAGCCAGAAGCTGCATGGACTCCACCAGAACGTATTACTGTCTTTCCATGGAATCACACCAGGGAATTATGGTGGCATTCCTTGGACTGAATCTCCCTCACTCTGGTGCAGTCAGTGTTCCCCTCATGGATGCATAGGGCTGAAAATTGCATCCCACCCCTTGCATCTACAAGGGTGAATCTGACCTTGAGACTTGATCTTTATAGGCCTGATCCTGCATCCATTGAAACCAGAAAAGATAGGATCAGGTCCTGTGACAGTTCATCTTATGGTGGGTAGCAGTTGTTCTGCTGAATCACTGAGTTTTCTCACGCTGGCAACCATCAGTATTGTTGGTTGCACATAGGATCTGATTGTGGATGTTGGACTAAGATGGCTTCCAGCTTAGCCTTGAGGGAATATTAATATTTTTTGCAAATAGTGTCCAGAAGGGATAGTGCAGCGGCATTAAGCATCAGGATTATAATACTTGGGCTTCCTAGAACAGTGTCAAAGCCTGATAGAGTCAACACTGCCCTTTATTATTCTGAGATAAATTCATTCTGTGCAGTTTCTTGTGGGGGACCTCTCTGCTGAGACTTTACAGATTAGGCCCTTGCTGCAAAGTATGGACATTAAATTCCCCATGTACCTTCTTTTCATTTTTAAAAGCAGGGGTTTCACCCCAGGTTCTGACCAATGTATCTGTCCCCTCTCCTCCCAGTGTTGTGCCATAGTGGTTGCCACGCTCCCCACCCAGAACCGGTTGCTTTCAAGTGATGTGTGTATATGGATAGTGAAGTGGTTTGTGATCAATAGGCATGAAAGGCGCTGTAGTAATGTCAGATAGTCGCATTCTGTGCTACATGTATTTTTTCATTCTCATAACTCTGGATGGATTTTGCTTGTAACTTTAAATGAGACTTGTATTCACCAGTGTGCTAATGAGAATTACAAGCAAACAAAGTTAAACCAAATGGAGCTGTTCAGAGTTCCACTCCACCAGCACAGATGGTAGAGCTTAGAATTGCCATATAGCCTCAAAAGTGAGTCTCTTCAGGGTTATGTGCAAGTTTGCATTCAGGAGCAGAACTGTATTGAATCGTCATGAAAGTTATGAGTTTCTTCTCCAGAGCCTGTGGCATTCCTATCAGTTAGGAATTAAGCTGCCAGGAGAAACATGGAGCGACATCTCTGATGCAAGTGCATTTAATCAGTGGCGCCGCACCAGGAATATATTGGCTTGGTTTTATAACTTTTGGCCAGATATTACAAGGCACACTGTTCGGAAACCAATCTCTCGGCAGGAAACACTGAAGAGACCTCTTTTTTTCCCCAGTTCATTCTTTCCAGACTGGTAGCTCTGAAAGTGGCCTCTCCTGACACCCAACCTAAGTGAGGGCTTGAACATTGGGGAAAAGGCTTCTTCAGCAAATATTAGCTGTTTATATGTATTACAACTGTTTCAGTGTAGATTATTTTAACTATGTTTATATTTAAATACAGCTCAGCCTTTTTATGGAATTTATACATAATATGCACCAAAATTCTTGCACCATCTTCTGGCCATTCTATATGCTAGGACTGGTGTAGCCAAAGGGCCAAAAATAGCAACAGCCATGTCCCTCTCCCTTAAAGGAAGTTGAAGTCTAGTTGGTGGTGCTAGTCTCTAGTGATTAGATACAACAGCCTCCACCCATTCAGTTGTAGTGTATATTAGGCCCCCATAGGGTGACCAGACAGCAAATGTGAAAAATCGGGACAGGGGGTGGAGGGTAATAGGAGCCTATATAAGAAAAATACCCAAAAATCAGGACTGTCCCTATAAAATCAGGACATCTGGTCACCCTAGGCCCCCAAATACCCCTATCCTATTCAGCCAGTAAGGAAATTTACTTTTCATGGACTTTTCATGTTACTTTCCACAATTTTCCATTTGTTTCCCTTGTGCTCTGGGATTTCCCTTTGTTTTGTTTTATTAGGGTGACCAGATGTCCCGATTTTATAGGGACAGTCCTGATTTTTGGGTCTTTTTCTTATATAGGCTTCTATTACCCCCAACCCCCTGTCCCGATTTTTCACATTTGCTGTCTGGTCACCCTGTTTTATTAAGCCTTACCGTCTTCAAAGAAAGAGCCCTATTTGGAAATGGAAAACTGTCTTGATTTCTCATTTAAAATCAGGTCACTCTATTTCATGTGTTTCTTTGATCCTCTTCTAAAGATTTTTGGGTTGTTGGGGTTTTTTAAGAAAACTTCACTCAGTCAAAGTCATTTAGTTCAAAGGTTTGCTACTTAGCAAATCTTAAAGTTTGGGAGGTGGAGCAGTGTTTTTATTTTATTCTCAAAAGGAAGTGGCTACTCACCAGACCCTGTAAGGGATCCCACTCTGGATTCCATGTGCTTTAAGCTCTAGAGTCTGAACAGAGTTCAGGCACTGCCCCGGCTTGAGGTCTCTGGGCACACTCTTGGGGTGCAAATCCTCTGTTTAGCATCCCCTCCTGAGAGCTTAGACCGGTAGTCCAACTGCCTAGCCTCTGGGACTAGTGCTAACCCCTCACTCTCCTGTAGTTTAACACACCCTTTCCCAGCACACCAGCCAGGTACGCACTCTGGGGTCACAGGGTTAACACTTTAAGGGCATATAATAGGTTTCTCTCTCTCTCTCTCTCTCTCTCACACACACACACACACACACACACACACACAGCAGAGCAGAGCATTCTTTGGGTTGGGGTCAGAATCCTCTGTGGGTTTTCCCAGGGTTCTTCTTCTCAATCATGGAGCGCCTATCTTTCCCTCCCCAGGTCAGTTTGCTTTGATTTTGGTTGGTCCTGCAGCTAAACTGGGCCCTGTTTGCTATGAAAATCGCTTGTCTTTTCCCCCTTGCCTGCTCAAAACTTCTTGTGTGGTTCTCACGTATGAGCCCTTTTCAAAATCCTGCTTTGTCATCTCTGCCCCTTTATTCTGGCTGAGGATTTTCCACTCTCTCCCCTTCACCATCCTCCTGCAGAGAGGTAGGATAAAATTGATTCTTCTAGGCTTCAGCTAAACCATTGTCCCATGGTACGTTCGCTCGAATAAGTAGTTGTGGCATTCTAATGACCCCCCCACCACCATTGTGCCTGGTGAGGGAGGGATGTGACACACCCCTTGTCAGCAAGGGTGGAACCACATTCATATAGAGGTATTCAATGATACAGAAATTTTCATAACAACTGAGCAACATTGGCCTGAATTCACAAGTTCTACAAACAGACTCCCCAAATCGTCACAATAGCAAAGCCAGACGTTAGGGAGGTGGAGCGGTATTTTTCTGATGCACTCAAGAGGAAAGGGGTTAACAGCATCTCTCCCATTTAGGAATCTGTAAATGAGAGAGACAAGGATTTTTGGAGTATAAATCAGGCTTGGAGAAATGCCCTATGTTGGGAGGGGATAGAGTGCATACAGCTTGAGTGAATCTGGCCCTAAGCCCCCATCAGTGATAATTAATTTAAACTCTTGCTCTAGTTCTGAAATACTGAATTGTAAGCAAAATCAAAGTGGGCCCGAGTCTCAACTGCCTTGCACCTTGTACAGTCCTTGTCACTGTTCGAACATGCTATCAGATGCGAATGGTAATATTTTACATCACTTTGCAGAGGCAGAAAAGACTGTGCAAGGCACAAGAGGGTAGAGAATCTGGCCCCCCAGCTTACATGTCAGAAGGCAATGTCAAAATGGATGCAAAGAGATTGACATTCTTTTCCTCCTCCCTACCCTTTGATTTTAACAGCACTCGCAAACAAAATTACATGATGAATTTTTCACGGCAACATGGGCTCAGGCATTTCTACAACAGAAGACGAAGGTCACTTAGACGATACCCATGAAGAAACGAGAAATTTATATTTTCCTCCCAACATGTGATGTGTTGCTTTCCATTCTTTAAATCTTAGCACTGCATCTGGTATCAGGACTTTTCTGCAACTGGCTTGGTGAATAACGAAAAGCCTTTCTCAAGACAGAGTGTACACCACTTTTTCGCACTGTGAACTAATGAGAAGTGACTTATTTTCTCATAGGTAAATGTTTTAATGTTGACGTGTCTGTGAAAATTGTGATCTGTTGTAATATCAGTTACAGTGGCAGTATGGGAAGTAAGCAACTAATCTGTTTAACAGGAAAAAAAGTTTAAGCACAAAGACTTTTTCAGATTTTATGTTTAAAAAACTACATATTAAGTACAGTATTTAACATTCTTTGTCACATAGCTATTTAAATGCACTTGTATTTCAGCTCTGTATCATATTTTATATGATTAAGTTATCATTGTCTTCTTTGTATTCTCTTCTACAACATGACACATTGGCACTGTATTTACTTGTTATGTTGTTGTAATATTTTGCTGCTGATTTTTGGGCTATTTACACTCTGATAACATGCATAAAGCAAATTGCAATACCTACTCAAGAAGATAATTGCAAAAGTAGTTGTAAAGACGTTGATCTCCTTCAGTCTTACTCTTTGATATGTCTGTTGGTTAGCATTGTTTTGTGGATAAGAAGAATGCTTGACATTTAAACTTTTTTACTAAGCAGCTGTGGATAAAACCCCAAACAGAAGTTCCCATTTCCTTGTCTAAAGGTAAAACAGTTCTCTGAGACTGATTTACTTACAATAACTGCCATTTGATGTCTGTAGTAATGGAGTGATTTGTAAAGTGAAAGTTTCATCGTGTTCTATTTGGTGTTTGTTTCTATTGCGGGTCATGTTTGTATCTTCTGATAAAGTTGTACCTACACCAGCAACATTACAATGCCCCTATAGCCCTAAGCTGTCTATTATCATAAATAAAATGTTTCACTATATGGTGAACCAAGCTAAAGATCCATGCTTCAATAAAGTAAAGTTGATAAACAAGTTTGTTATTAGATTTTTCAGGCCATTGTGTCCTAAATTAAATTAATTGGTAAGGGATTTGGTTTGCTCACTCAGATTCTAACAATAGCACACAGATGAACACTGTTTAATATTTTTTAGTATTTAGTACATGGTGCTTCAGTAGTGTCTTTCCTTTGGGAATCTCAAAGTGCTTTACAGACATTAATTGAGGAAGCTTCATAACACCTCTGAGATATATAAGTATTTTACAAGTGGCAAACCTGAGGGCAGGTGAGTAAGAACAAACATTTGCAAGCTTGGATACCTAAAGTTAGGCACCTAAATCCATATTTATGCTGATCCCATACAATTTCATGGAAAATGTGGGTGTTGAACACTTCTGAAAATCAGGCCATTAGGGGCTAACTCTAGGATCTATAATTGAAAACATTGACTTAGCCAGAGTTACATAATGCATCATTGGCAGAACTGGGAACAAAACCCAGTTCAGACTTCCAGTGTCCTTCACTATGGACTGGACCATTCCTTTTTAAGACAATTACTTTACTCTCAATCTTGTCAATCTGTTTAAAAATATATAAAAGATCTATTCAAAGGAAAGAGTTTTGAGACCCTAACCAAACTATTATTAAATTGTATAATAGTTTAATGGTTTTTTATTATAAGACTGAAAATATTATAATACAAAGTCCCTCCTTCTGAACAAAGATCCAAGATATTAAAACTCTTTTCTTTAAGATAATTTTATTTGGCATAGCATGTCAACAGATGGACCACATTTTAACATACAGCATGTTTAGCTGTTACATGGCGAGAAAAACACTTTCTATCAAGTACAATTGTATAAGGGAGTGAGGAAGGTGAGTATGAATTAATCACACTCCAGATAAGTGAGACCAGTACAGTCAGTCAGATGCTTCTCAAAATCATAGACATTTATCTTGAATAAATATTTGTGGGTGACAAATTGGTTCAATTGAGTTCTATATCTAGAGCCCAGCACTATAATATCTAAACATAATGTATCATTTCTGCATGCCAAAGTTCATAGGGGACTCCACAGTGAATTCTGCCCTTTTGCCCTCCCCAAGTTCAAGGAAGCTCTTTCTTAAGTTTGTGTTTTTATTAATATAACACACAAGGAGCTTGTATGCACTGTGTGCTCAGTGTATTTACTGTCTTTTTTCTCTCCCACGTGACTGGTGAAACACTGGTATCAGTTGACACTAATGGTCACTGGAGTAGCAAGAGTGATATAGTACATTATCAAGAGCAGTATAATAGCAGCAGTGCTATAAAATGGGCTAATCTTATCTATTGATATTACACCGTGGCAGGGATAGCTCTGAAGTTGGCAGAGTTTATTGTTCCTGCTGGTCATCACTAACCCACATTGCAATGGAATAAAAAGAATGTAAGTCCAACAAAATTTGAATTTAAAAATATGAAAAGAAGTAAAACTCCTGCCTCCTAGAGTTCTTAACATAGAATCATACAAGATTAGGTTGGAAGAGACCTCAGAAGGTCATCTAGTCCAACCCCTGCTCAATCATCCCAGCCAGGGCTTTGTCAAGCCGGGCCTTAAAAACCTCTAAGGATGGAGATTCCACCACCTCTCTAGATAACCCATTCCAGTGCTTCACCACCCTCCTAGTGAAATAGTTTTTTCTACTATCCAACCTAGACCTCCCCCACTGCAACTTGAGACCATTGCTCCTTGTTCTGTCATCTGTCACCACTGAGAACAGTCTAGCTCCATTCTCTTTGGAAACCCCCCCCCTTCAGATAGTTGAGGCTATCAAATCCCCCCTTAATCTTCTTTTCTGCAAACTAAATAAGAGCAGTTCCCTCAGCCTCCCCTCATAAGTCATGTGCCATAAGTCATGCCCCCTAATCATTTTCATTGCCCTCCGCTGGACTTTCTCCAATTTGTCCACATCCTTTCTGTAGTGTGGGTCCCAAAACTGGATTCAATACTCCAGATGTGGCCTCACCAGTGCCGAATAGAGAGGAATAATCACTTCCCTCAATCTGCTGGCAGTGCTCCTATTAATGCAGCGCAATATGCCGTTAGCCTTCTTGGCAACAAGAGCACACTGTTGACTCATATCCAGCTTCTCGTCCACTGTAATCCCCAGGTCCTTTTCTGCAGAATTACCGCTTAGCCAGTCGGTCCCCAGCCTGCAGCAGTGCATGGGATTCTTCCATCCTAAGTGCAGGACTCTGCACTCATCCTTGTTGAACCTCATCAGATTTCTTTTGGCCCAATCCTCCAATTTGTCTAGGTCATTCTGGACCCTATCCCTACCCTCCAGCATATCTACCACTCCCCCCCATCTTAGTGTCATCCATGAATTTGCTGAGGGTGCAATCCATCCTATCATCCAGATCATTAATGAAGATGTTGAACAAAACCAGCCCCAGGACTGTCCCCTGGGGCACTCCACTTGATATCAGCTGCCAACTAGACATTGAGCCATTGATCACTACCCATTGAACCCGACGATCCAGCTTGGATTCAACAGTCCAAGTAAAATCTATTATTCTAATTAGCATATATGCTTGTTCCCCAATTTGCTTTAGCTTTTAAGAAGCAACTACTTAGTCAGCAGCCCTCACTTACAACCATGAAATGATACCATACAGCATTGATAATGAAGCAGTCATGTTGTCTTTATAAGATGTTCTTTTACAGGAAAAAAGAGCTCAACCTTTTTTATGCTGAAAATTAGCAGATCAATATACTCTACCATTAAACCTACTCCAGTGTCCCTGAATCAGAGAGAGCAGTTAGCATTATTCAAGAATAGTGTAACATGATCCTCCAGACCAGCCTAATCATGTCTGAATGGTAGCTTCTTAGGACAGTCCTAATTTGCAGTGCAATGCTTTTGATCAATGAAGGGCATGATTGCTTGGATTGTAACTGCTTGGCCTCATTTAGGTACTGGCCAATGCACATGAGCTTTAGAAACATGTTTAATATTATATTATGCAGCCCAGAGCCTTATGTGGACAATTAAACTGTTGCTCGTCTTTCTGGTAAAAATCACTGCCTTTGAATTACCAGATTGTAGCTGAGATTTGCAGACCTAATTGCTCCCCTCCCCCGCGTGTAGCTGCCACCACAGCAGGTGTCTTACCTGCAGTAACACCATAGCACAGCCAGAGCCTGGGGCAGAAGGCCTGGGTCATACCAGAGACCATTGTTGATGATATCCCCTGCCCAGAGTGTGGGGTTTCTGGAGACTTTAATGGCTCAGTTTTTCCCTGATTTGTTTACAGTTGCTATCTAATCAATTGTATTTGGTTTAAATTCAATGATTAGTGGGTTAGGAAGTGACAGGTGAGAAGAGAGAACCCCGAGTGGGAACATGTTAGCCCCTGTCCTGAGTGACCCAGGGCGAGACTAGGCGTTAAGCCCCCGCGGGATCCTGGGCCCAGCCGTAATCAGAGTTACAAGGACTCTGCCATACGGGAGAGTGGAAAAGGAGGTGTCCTTGAGCTCAGGCAGGCATCCGGGGAGAGGGAGTTGGGGCGAGTACTCAGATCCTTTTGCCATCCGATTGCACCAGATTAATACAGAAGTCAGGAAGTTCCCCACAACAGCGGGACCATTCTGCTGCTTACATTCAGGACAGTGCCACAGTGAATTATCACTCAACTGATATAGCGATAGGAGAAAATGTGTCTCTTTGTTGATATTTTATTTTCTTGTTAATCCTTTAGTATAATACAAATAAAACCACTGAATTACAATGCTCTCATAGTTCCAATTCATTATTTATCCATTAGTGCACGATTCATATTCTGATGCCATCATCTGTTGCATTGACCATGGCACAAGAAGGAAGCTGCAATAACGTTTTGAAAGACCCACCACATTAGGCTAGTAACTACCCACACGACAGAGCAATTTGTGACTCACTAAAGTATCTCACTGTAACATCAGCACTGCCATTAAACAATACAATGGGCCAAATTCAGGAGGTGACAGAAATGGTGTTAGTGAAACTGGGTCTGTGATGGAATATACAAACCCCCAGACTGGGCAACAAGGGGCTAAGGCACTACTCTGGGCCCAGCCAGCCCCACACCTGTAGCAAATGTGCCAACTGGAGGAGGAGTTAAAAGGCAGGGAACAGCTCATTTGGTGGCAGACCAGGGAAGAGAGCAGACCTGCAATTCCAGGAGAGAAGAGCTGAGGGAAGGCAGAATTGCCCTAAACAACTGCCCAAAGGCCCCTCCCTGAGGGAAGGAAGGACCTGCTGCAGAGACAGCCTGAGAGGGAAGTATTCCCCTCTCTCTCTTTCTCATACAAACTCCGGACTTGGTGAATCTCCTTTACTTTGTTTGGACTACAGGCGGGGAGGTAGGGGGAAAGGGGGAAGCCCTAGGACTGAGGCACGAGGAGGCATTTGCCACCTGATAGAAAGAGAGCAACCTCACTACACACAGCTGCCAGAAGGTTTGGTGTGTGACGATCGACTCCAAATTGGTGCGCAGTACTCCGCCACCGAATACGAGGTGGCAAGAGCTGAAGTCCACAAAGTTGGAGCACGAGCACCCCATGACAAACCTGCCAGTTTGCTAAGAAGATTATTGTGCGTTTTAACTTTAGCTGCTGTCTTCTTCAGGTGGGTATGGCAACTCGGTGTGCAGTCTAAGGTCACACCTAGATAGACCAATTCTACTTTATGCTTCACCTTCTGACCATTCAGATAAACATTCAGTTCTCGGGTTGTGCTGGCGTGATGAAGATGGAACAAACTGTAGACTGTTTTTATGATGTTTGGCTAGAGGCGCCAAGTCTTACTTTATCATGTCCCAGTTTAAGGTGGCATCAAGCTCGTGAAACGTCTGGGCCTGGGTACCGCAACAGATATTGTCTTCGTAAATGAACTTCCTTGATTCCGTTGATGGCAGGTCATTGATGTAAAGGTTGAACAGGGTTGGAGAAAGCACAGAGTCCTGGGGTAACCCACTGCTCTGTCATCTCCAAGCACTCGTCTTCTCCCCCATATGGACTCTGAACTGCCTATCGCGGAGGAACAGTTCAACAACACCTGTGACCCAAGGTAGCAGGACCCGTGATACCTTCATGAACAGGCCAGCACGCCATACTGTATCGTATGCCACTGTTAGATCGATGAAAACAGCGCCTGTTTTCAAGTTTCTCTGGAAGCCATTTTCAATAAATGTGGTCAGCGCAAGTACTTGGTTGCATGTGCTACAGCCTCGGCGAAAGCCGGCTTGGGTAGGGCTCAAAATTCTCTCCACGTCAGGTAATATGCGCTATAGGACCAAGCGCTCCAGTGCCTTGAAGCACACCAACAATAATGATATGGGACGATAGCTTGATGCTTGACTTGAGTCATTTCCAGGCTTTAGGAGGCCAATGACTTTTGTGGTGCACCATATCTTTGGTAGCCTACCTTCACTGATGACCCTGGTGAATAATTTCACAAGCCAAAGCCGAGCATGGGGAACCAAGGTTTTTCAGGAATTCTGGAGATACGTTGTCATAGCCCACAGCTGTTCCACACTTGATGCTACCCAGTGTCTGTTCCAGCTCTGTTACAGTGAATGGTTCTGGGCAGCTTTTGATCTGGTGTACGTTTAAACATATGCCATTCATTCCTCACTTGTCTTCGCACCTGTTTCTCCAAAGGTGCTCTGGCCACCTTAAGTAGGTGTCTGGCTACCTGGTTGAGTTTCAGCCTTAAGCAGCCCTGACTCTCAGACTACTGATAGCCCTCCAGGAACCCTGGGTCGGAGCCCAATGGAGGGAAGGACCTGGGCTCCCCTATCAACAACCCTCCACCCCCTTGCAGGTCAAAGGCCTAATCCCTGACCAATAGGCGGTGCTCCCCTACCAACCACCCTGAGCGAGGACCATCACAGGGTCCAATTCATCCCTGCATCAGAGCTGAACTCAGCATAGGGCTCAAGGTGGGGGCAAAGTGGCTATACACAAATTCTGTACTTTCCCCATCCTGGGCCGTCTTGTGGGCCCTTTGACCTCAATTGTAAGGTAGACCAGCCTGAGTACTGCCTTAACTTGAGCCCAGCTGTTTGTGGCCCCAAAGGGTGGTTGCAGCAGCCAAGAATGGCTGAAACACAATACAGCTGCCCCCAGCACATCTCCATGTACCAGGGGCTCCTGTCTGGACTGACATGCCAGCTAGTAAAGACTCCTATAGCAAGAGAATTCCTGAGCGAGACCACTGATCTTCTTGCCTTATCCACTGATCTTATTGCCTCTTTTCACCGGGGATGTGGCACAGGGCTGAATTGGAAGGAGAGGGCCACAGAGTTAATATCAGTGGGTGCAATTCCACTTAACCCAATAGAATTTAATGGAGGAGACTTTAAGAAAGAACAGCTTTCTGTATACAGTAGAAATGAGTGACTACATGCATGTAATTCACCTTTATGCTGCCATAGAAATGCTCAAGCTGTAATATATCACATTGGCAAAGCCCCTCAAATGATTATACAGAGTCTAAGAGTATAATTCCTATAAGCATGCAAATTAAAACAGCTCACAAAAATGAAATCCTCCCTAATGGACAACTTAAAGGATTTACAGGTACATCTGTTTCCAAGAAACTGTTTGCAATGAGAAGGAAAACTTTATAATGCTTGGTCTTTCACTACAAGAATCCTTACAGTATTGTAATGGGATCTTTTTCAAGACTTACTGAAAATAATATACTTGTGAAAGATATGGGGGGCAACCAGTTAGCAGGAAACATTAAGGGCAAAATCCAAAATTCATTGAAATTGATGGGGAAAAACTCCTTTGACTTCTAAGGTCTTTGGCTCAGGCTCCACATTACTATCTAAAATGTACTTGATTGTTATGCTCTGTGCTAGGATTTACAAAATATTTCAGGGTCAGAGGCTAGAGCTTTTGTGTGTCTGACATCTGCCCTTGCATCCATTCAGAGGCTGATTAGACCAGACTTTGGCTTTTCTTTTGTAAAAGAGAAAGTCACAATGAATGAAAATCTGAACCACTTGCTAGGCCCAGAGCGCACACCCTCACGTTTCCTTATTCCCAGTTGTCCCTTATGTAAAACTACTGTCCAGAAATTTGCAATTCTGGTTGTTCTAGCTCAGAACATTTGACATAGACTGGAATCCTGTTACTATTCCATTGGGAAGGCCCCACCAAGAGCTGGTTTTAAAAAAAAATTAAACATTTTATTTTCATTTTCCAAAAGACCTCAGAGACATGAGATAGACCTGGCCAGTGAAAACGTGTCAGGAACTGCACAACTTACTTCTCAGGAAAAAAGATTTGTTAAATATTGAATATAATATAAATGTTCCAATATTAAATCCTGGTTTAAAATAGCATGCTTGATTTAAGACACCAAATAAATGGGGCAAGGGCTTAAAGAAACCAAAAAGAACATTTAGTCTCACAGTGTAGCAATTGCTATAGTTCAAAGATGTATAATGATGGGTATTAATGGATTAGTGCTCCCTGTCCTTCTCTCTCACTATAGAGACTAGGGAAAATTGGTCCTACATAATTTGACTGGAGAATTGCATCAGCCACAATAGGGAAAGGCTGGTGATTGAATTTTGGGGAGATCCCATTGGTTATGGTTTTAGCACTTAGAGCTGTACCTAGGTACCTAAAAAAGAGGTAAATACAAGACTCCTATCCTGAAGAGTGAGTGTCCTATCTAAATGTAACATGACACAACAACGAGGGTCATAAACAGACAAGGAATGGGGGAGGGAAGAATATACCGGCAATAAGATGATCACACAGCGTGTACATATCTGAATGGTTCAATTTCCTGAGTGGTTATTTGCCCCTCACTGAAATGGCAGAAGTGAGTTTTTAGAAGGGATCTGAATGTAGTGAAGGAGGTGGCCTAGGGATTTTCCTACACACCCCCTGAATTTCCCCAACACCCGCTAGTGGTCAACTAGTTACATGCAGTGTTGCCAATTTAGTCATTGGTTGGAAATTTGAATTGAAATTAAAACATTAATACACATTTTAAAAGCATATACAGTGCACGATAAAATACTTGTACTTGAAAAAGTATAATAGGTTTGAAAAGTATGAACAAAGACTAGCTTCTTCACACAGCTGTTGTTTTTTCTGACAATGTTGGTCCATTCATTTCAGCAATGTTGGCCAACCTTATAATTTTAAATTATGATTTGTAAGCAAGGTCTGAATGAGCTCTCCCCTGACAGCCAGTGATGAGCTTGGGGGAGAGTGGGGCAAGGTGTCAGGACCAGACTGTATTTACATGAACTCACCTACTCTGCCTAGGTATCCAGCAGACAGAGCTGTGTTTCCCAAGTGATCAATTTTGGCTGGTGTTGGGTTACAAATCACTTTAGTATTGAATGTGGGGAGTCATGAAATGTTGTTATCCTTATTGTCTGAGTAAAGGGCAGCAGAACTGTACTTAGCCTGTCCCAATTGAGGGGGTCACCCTCAGTGCTTAAGTTTTGCCAGGGCTGAGCCCCAGGACCTCTGGGCTTGGCAGTTTCATAGCCCCGGGACCTCTGGGCTTGGCAGTTCATAGCCCCGGGACCTCTGGGCTTGCCATATCAGTTATAAAAGCAAACAACCTGCCTGAGCCCCGGCACTGCTTTTATTACAAATGAAACACTGGTCACCCTCAACTGAACAGCACTCGCTGAGCAAGGGGTATGGGCGGCAGATCCCAGTGGAGAGAGGGGCTTTGCTTGGTGGTGTGGGCTGTACCTCAGAGTCACAGGCATTATTTGACTTGGCCCTCTCACATATTTAAAGATAGAGCTTATTAGGCTCCATAGACAGCCATTTGTTTTGTTAAGTGTAGGGTGACCACATTTCCCTATGCTGAATATGAAACACCTGGTAAAATTACTCATATTCAAGTGAGTTCAACGGCTATCAATTGTACAAACATTCAAATTAACATCAAGTTGACTAAGCCCCTATTAAAAAGAAATACTGCATAGTTGGATCCTTTTTATTGACCTTCTTATCTTTAAGGCTTTAGGGTTCACACGGGGAGGGGTGACACACACCCCTAGCCCCGCCCCCCCACACACACACACGGGGATGGATGACACACAAACACTCCCATACACCTCTCTCACAAGGGGGAAGGAGGGGGTGACTGACCAACCCAACCCTCCCTGCCTGGCGTTATCCACCCTCCATGCCTGGCTGGGTCCCCAGGATGTACCCACCTCTCCTGGTATCTGGCACCACGTCTTCCCGAGGCAATACGTGGGGGGAAGGGGGCATACAGGGTCACATGCCCCTCTGCCCCCCATCAGATTTCTGCCAGGATTCACACCAGAATGTGGCCAGCAGCAGCCTTTTGGCACTGTGCAGGAGGGAAGGAACAGGAGCTGCTTCCAGCCACAAGAGAGGAATGACCTGGCCTGTGTCTTTGCAGAGCTCATCTCTTTCTCCCCCTCGCCCGCCCCCCGCTCCCATGTGGCTGGAAGCAGCTTGTCCCTTCCTGCCCACACAGTGTTAAAAGGCAGCTAACACCTTCAGGCTTCTCCTGGCCACCGACATAACCCAGCTGCCTCCTGTCCCCCGGCTACAGCACAGGCAGGAAGGGGTTAAGCCCTAAGGCTGCATTGTGCACCAGGGCCCAGGGAACCCGACTGCAGGGGCTTCAGCAAACCAGTCAGAGAGGTGGCTCAGCAGGGTAGGGTGTCTAGGTGACGGAGCTGCCCCGCACTCCCTGTGGGCAGGACCCAGGGCTGGGGTGGGGAAGCGGGTGAAGAGGGTGCTAAGCCCCTGCTTGGGGGGCTGCTGTGGAGCCTGCAGGTTTGGAGTGTGAACAGACCGGAAATCGCTTCCTCATGCCACTCCAGAGCTTAGCCGAGGGGCGGAGAGGCTTCCCCGTGCCAGTGCTGTGCAGGGCTTTGGCATATGCAGGGCTCAGCTCCTCCTGGCCAGCGCCCTGGGGCCGGAGGGTTTTGGGCTTTCCTGGGCCACCAGCCCAGCCAGTGGCAGTGGGGGAAGGAAGGAGCCTGCCGGCCAGGCTGTTGGTGAGCTGGGTGCTCTGACCAGAGGCTGGTTCTCCCCATAGCGCTGGGAGTGGGATGCGTCCCACCAGGGGTATATGGAGGAGCAGCAGGACTGGGGTGGCAGTGGGGCAAAGCAGGGAGAGAACAGCAAGAGGGGAAGCATGTAAAGGGCCAATGGGTGGGCAGCAGAGATGACACGTAACCGGACACCACCTGATGCCTCCCCACACTCACCAACCACTGCAGCTCGCAGCCAGTGTCAGCCGGAAACGGGACAGGGGCGGGGCCCTGCTGGCTGGGAACTGTCATGCAGCAAAGGCTGTGCTGACGGACCAGAAAGGGGAGTGGCCAGCCCTGCGAGCTGAATCTTTGCCCCGCCACCAGCCTTGCACACTCTCCCCCATCATCGGCCACTGGATCTCCACCCAATCACCGCTGGTGGGCGGGCGGCTGGAGAGCAGGGATCCAGCCAGCAGCAGGACCTGCCGGTACTGATGTGGAGGAGACAGAAAATATGGGACAATTTGCCCGTTTTCACAGCCAATTGTGGGGGGGGGAATGAGTGAAAATACCCTGTCCTCTAAACATTCAGTTCCCATGACTTTTTAACTTTAGATCATGTATCAATCCTTTGTGATATCACCAACAGTCAAATAGGTTGATTGCTAGGAGCATGTGAAAAAAAACTTTCATCTATTCCACAGGGTGTGAGTGGAGTGTGGAATTTAAAAGACCTTACTGTGTTGAAAGCATCAGCTTTCCAAATGCTGGGCAAATGAAATCCTTTTCATAATATTTGGTCTCACTTTTCTGAATTATATATTGTCAAGTATCAGGGGGTAGCCGTGTTAGTCTGTATCTACAAAAACAACAAGGAGTCTGGTGGCACCTTAAAGACTAACGGATTTATTTGGGGGTATATGCCCAAATAAATCCGTTAGTCTTTAAGGTGCCACCAGACTCCTTGTTGTTTTTGCTGAATTATATAAACTCTTATACATTCTAGCACTGACATAATCTCACCTGTTCTTCTTTGTTTTGCTATGTGTCCTGCTCAGTACATGTGCTTAGATACTTGATTTGAAACTAAATTAAAAATTTGAACAAATAAAGGCTAAACCAAAAAACAAAAATAAATAAAAAAAAAAACAGACTCCAGTTCAGAAAAAAAAAAACATTAGATGTTAGGCTCAGCAAGGGTATGTTACACAAGACTTTGGAAAAGTCTTCAGGAAACAAGATCCTCTTCTGTTTATAAAAGGATCTTAAATTTTCCAAATTCATATAAAACAGTAGCATCAAGCACCCAACCTACAGGCCAGATTTTATCTGCCTGATGTTTGTATGTAGCCTGAATGCAATAGTGAAGATTATGTTGTGAACTCCACATAGAGTAGGAACTAAATCCTTTAAAAAAATAAACACTGAGTCTCATCAAGCTCAAAAGTTCACAACTCTTAGGGGAAGTTGATCACAGAGTTTTTGAGAGTAAGAAGAGGTGGTAAAAATTTACTGTGTTTAAAAACAAGACTTTTAAAAGCCAGTCTCTTGAAATTTTCAGAAAGAGACAAATGCTGTTTTACAGTCTTCTACTTGAACAACTGTAACACACAAATATATGAAATCTGGCATGCTACTTTATACACTGAGAGCACTGTGAGCTGCTGTTAAGAAATCTGATGCAATGAAAAAAGATGTTTTGAGCCTTTTTCATTGGAATTTATTTTATTTTTGGCACAGAAGCTGACATATTTTTTTTCAAAGTCACAGGCTCACAGACACTACATTGATAAACTATCATACCGCCTGCAATGGACCTGGGGTAAGATACTGTCCGTGTTTGGATAGGGGTTTACATAGGAATCCACGATCAGATGCACTGTCTGTAGCCGAGGTAGGGGCAGCGGAGGGCTGTAGCCAGTTATGGGTCAGGGAGGAGTGAGTCGGTAATAGGTGAGGCTCAGAGTATGAATGGACCTGAGGACCGCATAGGGAGGTAGTGAGTATGAAAGGACAGACATCTCTGAAGGACAGTTGAATCCAGTTATGGGACAGGAGGGGATGAGCAGATAATAGGGACTCAGGGAGGGATCAGGGTAGGAAGATAGTGAATATGGGCTAAGCCTGCAACATTCCCCCAAAGAACTGCTCCTCCCTCTTAATGCCCACCTAATATTGGCCCATCATTGCACCATTGCATCAGGGCAGAGGGAAAGCAACAGAATTCATATGCCGTTCATGCATTCTGCAATACATTACTGCTCATCTCATTTCCTGTTTATTTCCTTGTCTGGTGCCTTTCTCTGGCACATACAACAGCAGTCTGATAAGAAGCTTTGTGACTGTGGTTACTCACAGTGGGAACACAGGATGTAAGCAATTTAGGAACTTTTGAGTATTTTTTTAACTTTAGTGTTAATTTAACTGATTATGGAACACAACATGTGAGCATCATATCCACAAAAAAATACGCATACTGTAACTGAAAATTACACGGTCATTTGCCATGCTTACAACATTAACAGCTGAGTAATGAGACAGCCAAGGGAGGCCTTTAGGACCTGGCACAAAGCCCACTGAAGGGAATCGAGTGGCTCCAGGTGACTTCAGCGGGCTTGGATGAAGGCCCATGGTGAATTCACATTAGAATTGGTAGATATAAAAATTTTATTAAAGTTAATGTTTAAAATTAAATATACACAAGTTAAGAGGGAAGGTACTATACACCTGGGGTCCGGCTTGAATTATGAGGGATTACAGGTATCGGTTATGAGGATCATGAGATACATACATATCACATAACCAGCATAGACCCAGATTTGGGTGTAGGAGTTTTTAAAGCGTCAGTGGATAAGTGGCCTCGGGTACACCATCCATGGAATGTATTAAGAGTCCAAGTCAGTATCAGTGTAGCAAATAAGTACATGGGTGGGATGCATCCCTTGGTTCGTCAGGGAAGGAAGTGGGTTATTTCCCTGGTCAGTGGTCTTGGTTACTCAACGTAGTATTGACAGTGTCCCATGATGTGTTCTGTATAGATGTCTCTGGACCACCTGATGGTGTCGGACACCATGAGCTGTCTCATGAGCCGGGCGTAGCATCGACCAACTCTGCACGCTGTCAGTACCAGCTCGTTGTGGGGGTCCCACGAGCCTAGGGCTCCCACGATCAGCGCGTGTAACTGGACCTCGTAGCCCTGGGCTCTTAGGGTGTCAGCCAGAGGGGTGTACTTCAATGCCTTCCGTGCTTGGGCCTCGTGGAAGGCCGGTGACCTGTTTTCAAATGGCACCGTGACATCTACCATGAGGACCTTCTTCTTTTCTGCGTCCATCACGACGATGTCGGGTCGCAGTCAGTTGTCTGTCCTGGGGATGGCGGAGTCGACGGTGATCTTCCCCAGGGACGGTGGGATGGCTTTCACCAGCCAGTTCTGGATGGTGCTGTGGTGGTGCCGCCACGCTCCAGAGTGCGGTTTGCATACACACAGGACGTGGGTCAGGGTCTCATTGGCATAGCCACACTTCCTCCAATGCTTGTCCTGGTTGCCGTGTCAGATGGCTCCATTGAGGGGAACGCAGTTTAATCGGGCCCGGTGGACGAACCTCCAGTTGGCGAACCTGGTGAAGCTGCCCCCAGGGAGGAAGTGGTTGCTGGCATCCCACTTGCTGGACACCTTGCCCTGGTCCGGCTTCTGCTTGAGGTTCTTGGCATAGTGGCAGCGGATGGTGTTTTTCAGGGTCCTTTCCAGCATCGTTCTGGCAGTTGGGGTGATGATGGTGTGGTTCGGAGTCTTTACGCGTGGCACCAGTATTCCCAGCTGCTGGTGCTCCTCGCACCACTTCCAGTGGCAGCCGACCCTCTTTTCTAGGTGTCTCGAGGTATTGCGGGTGCAGGACCAGAGAGAGGACAGGTCTTCCCTGTCTCTCCTGAGCTCAGCCTCCAGGGAGCCGCTGAGGTAAGTGGTGACGTCCTGCTCGGAAGGGGCCCTGGCAATGCGTTTCCGGACCACATCCCATACGGCTTCCTCCGCGATGCTCGTCACCATCGGGTCCGGGCACGTCAGGAGGCGGAAGGGGTGGGTCATCACCGCCACGTTGCACAGGTCACCCATCCGAGGTACGTTGGTGCCGCCCTGCCTGTGGGAAATGTAGATGATGTCGGTGCTGGCCCTCTGGGGAAGGTAGAGCCATTTCCTCACCAGCTGCCTGATGGTGCTGTCGGCCTTGTTCAGGGGCACCGTGGCTACGGCCGATCCCCTGAAGACAAAGGAGATGCAGGGGATCAGGAAGGTATTGAGGGGGTTCATCTTTAGCCAGAGGGCAAGCAGGGAGGAGTCAATTTGGCCATGTCCCACAGGATCTCCACAATGGTGTCTTCGGGGGTCTGTCGGACACTGACTCCTGTGGGTGTGTCCAGGTGTTGGTATACCTCTCCCTCCTTGAAGGAGGCCATGGGCTCACCCTGGATCAGGAACCATGATGCCCAGACTAGAGCCTGGCACCACCGTCAACGTGGAGGGAGGCACACTTTTTGGGGTTGAAGCGGAGGCCCATCCACTCGGTGGCTTGTCTGGCGACATCAAACATCTGCTGGAGGCTTTCCAAGCTGTTAGCGACCAGCGCTAGATTGTCCACGTAGGCCAGGATGCTGATTTTCTTGCTGTGCAGGTCAAAGCCGGTCAGGCCACTGGAGATGGCTCGGATGAGCGGTTCCATGGCCAGGTTGATGATGATGGGGCTGAGGGGGCAGCCCTATTTCACACCGCAGCGGATGGGGATGGTGACCATCTCTCCATCCATGGTGCGGATGGTGGTGGTGCAGTCCTTTGTAGAGGTCCTGGAGGATCTGGATGAAGCTTTCTGGCATCCCGAACTCTCCCAGGGTGGCAAATATGTGATGGTGGGGTATGGACCTGAAGGGGTTGGTCAGGTCAAGCCATTCTATGGCGCACTGCCTCCTTGACCTCCTGGCGTCCTGGATGGCCATCTGAAGAAGGAAGTTGTGCTTGCAGCATCCCTCACAGGACATGAAAAGTGTGCAACCCCTGTGTTTTACTACTGTGGTGGTTGTATGAAGACCAACAGCCTGTGAACCCATCCCCTGCCTGCCTTCTGAATGTAGTTGACCTCAGCCTGTGCAGTACTGTTGTACCCTTGTGTCCCTCCCAGGATATTAGAGAGACAATGTAGGTAAGCGAGCCAACTTCTGTTGGTGAGAGAGATGAGCTTTGGAGCTACTCCCAGCAGTAGCCTGAAAGCCTGGCTCATTTCAATAATGTCAATATTATCCATTCCTGATCAGCAGCAGAAGAGGCAAAGAACTGAGAAGAAGGGGTTTTTTGGAGGGTGGGGGGGGGGGGCGGAGGCGATTCACCCTTTTTCATTCACACTAATATTTATTCCGGGAGATTTTTACTGCTAAGCTCCGCAAAAAATAATAATATAATAATCAAGGAAACCACGCTGCATACTTAGACCATGCTTTGATGGAAAAGCACTTTGCAAACATCAGCCTAAAGTAGGGTGACCAAATGCATAGGCGCCGACTCCATGGGTGCTCCGGAACTGGAGCACCCACGGGGAAAAAGTGCCGGAGTCAGAGTGAGGTCGAGCACCCACCAGCGCCAAGGAACGGTGGCGCCTGTGACCAGATGTTCCGATTTTATAGGGACAGTCCTGATATTTGAGGCTTTGTCTTATGTAGGCGCCTATTACCCCCCACCCCGTCCCAATTTTTCACACTTCTGTCTGGTCACCCTAAGAACCGTCCCCAGGCGTCTCCCAAGATGTGACTGCCCCTGTCCCAGCATCACAAGGCTGCAGTGCGCCACTTTGCCCCGCTGGGGGCCCCACGCTGCCATTCGCAGAGCCCGCGGCCGCACGCAGACTGGGGCCGGCAGTAGGCGGGGCGCGGACACCCGCCGGAGACAGCGCGCTGCTGCCGGGAGCCCCCCCCCCGCTCTCACCTGGAACGCGCCAGCCCCAGCGTTCCGGGGCCGGCGGCAGCTCATTGGTGCAGCGGGAGCCGGGGCCAATGGGAAGGGGGACTACGACTCCCAGCCACGCTCGGGACCGCGCCTGCCGGGCGGCGTGTGCGCTGCGGGGGGCAGTGCCGGCCGGGTGCTACCGGCTCCCAGGGGAGGGCGCAGTCTGGAGGCGGGGTCACGCTGATACGGCGCCGGCGTTGGAAGCGGAGCCTGGCTGGGGAGGGCGGCGGCGGGAGGTGAGTACAGCCCGGTCGGTCTCGGCTCACTGAGCGGAGCGGCCAGCGGGTCCGGGGCGTCCCGGGTGGGGGCTCCCGTCCCCTGCGCTCCGCTGCCGGGCAGCCGGCGGGGAGCTGCGCCCTGTGGCAGCGGGAAGTCTCCGGGGGGACTCCGGGGCTGCTGCAAGTGACCCGGCTCCGGGGGTGGCCTGGGCGCAGGTGAGGGCTCCTGGCTCTCCCGGCCTTGCTGCGCCGCACTCCTAGCGGATCGTCGCCCTCCAGCCCTATCGCTGCCGGGCTCCCGGAGATGTGTTCCGCCAGGGGCGGGAGTCGGACCTGGGCCTGGGCTGCCCGCCGATGCCCGCTAGTTCCTGAGCGGGCCGGTGTGTGCACCCCGTTAGATGCGGCCGCTAGCTGCTCACACAACATCTAACCATCGCTGTGCTTCAAACAGCCCCCGACTGGGGACTGGGTGCGGGTGAAAGGAGAAGCCGGGGGATTGTTGTGACATAGGATCAGTCATTTCCTGGCAATGGGATCTGGTGACTTCACACGTCGCAAGAATACACTAGTTCTGCGCTGAAGGGAGGAACCTGGGGAGCACTAATACCAATACTCTGCCCTTCAGAAGTGACTTCCAGCCAGGGATCTCAGTCTATTTAAAAACTTTTACCAGTTAAGTTTCCCAACACTCCTGCACAGTGCCTCGGTACATTATGATCCTGGCTATGCCAGGCTTGGAGGAACATAGAAAACCTCTAGGTAGTCAAATGAGCCATTGCATCAGGCCTCGATATGAACATTCATGTAATCCACTGGTGAAGGAAACATTTTCTTGGTCATGTCTGCTATAATATAGCTCTGACTCAGCAGGGCTTCTGATCATAACTCTTCACACCCATTATGTAAAGGCATTCACTCTAAATGTGATGAAGTCAAGCATCAGTGCACACAGGTGTGAACTAGCTTGCACTGGGAAAGCTGGCAGGCTTTCTTAAGAAGGAGGTTTCATTTCAGACACTTGATTTTTGGTGGTGTTTTCAACAAGAGAGAGAAAAAATTGTCAGAAGGTCCCTTAAAATACTTGTGTGTACAAATACAGTCTGCTATAAGTGTATCTAAGGCTTGCTTATCTGAAATCCCTAGGGAACAGGGTTCTGTTTTAGGTAAACAGTGGGATTTGGCTAAGTACATTTCTGCTGTATTACTAACCCTGTTTTACAAATGAGAAAGTAAGGCGATCACTTGCCCAGCTTCACGCAGCAAGTCAGCGAGGGTATGTCTTTGCTGCAGTTAGCTCAAGTTCTCTTCGTTTGAGTTAGCCTAGCCTGTGTGAGAGCAGCCATGCTAAAATAATACTTGCTTGTCTGCAAAAAGAAGAACAGGAGTACTTGTGGCACCTTAGAGACTAACAAATTTATTAGAGCATAAGCTTTCGTGGACTACAGCCCACTTCTTCGGATGCATATAGAATGGAACATATATTGAGGAGATATATATACACACATACCTGTTCATGCTCTCTGTATGTGTGTATATATATCTCCTCAATATATGTTCCATTCTATATGCATCCGAAGAAGTGGGCTGTAGTCCACGAAAGCTTATGCTCTAATAAATTTGTTAGTCTCTAAGGTGCCACAAGTACTCCTGTTCTTCTTTTTGCGGATACAGACTAACACGGCTGCTACTCTGAAACTTGCTTGTCTGTAGTGCTAGGACTTCTGGGGGCACATCCGGCAGTTCTTAGCGCTGCAGTAAGCTGAGCCACACTATGAATTCTTTCTTGGTGTATTGTGGGAGAATTTGCCTGGTCCTTTCTGGGAACCGAGAAGGCATTGGAGGACTACCGGTACTCAAATGAAGGTAGTTTGAGTCCATACTGCAGAACGTCATAGCAAACAGGTTGTGCCTGCTTGAGCTGTAGCTTATGTTCCCTCTCAGGCCAGCCAGCTCAGGTTAGAAGCACCACTTCATTCAAGTTAACCCTTTTTGTGTGTGGACAGGAGAAGAGTCAAGGACAACATTCGAGTTATAACCTGAGTTAACTTTGCAGTAAAGATGAGTCTTGAGAGAGGTAGGAACAGCTCTACTGCTTCCTAGTCTTGAGCTCTAATTGCTATGCTACACTTCCTTTTCCAAAGTAACTAATTTGGAAAGCTGTAAATTTTTTGGGACTGTGTGTGTTGCAATCAGACACACCTAGATGGTGGTAATAATTCCCCTCAAATGCTGATGTGCCCGGAACTCAAACAAGTTGTCAGACATTAGAAGTTAGACTATCACACCCTGCAAGGGGCAACGACATGTCCTGCAAGAAGGGTGCTCACTCTCTTTCAGGATCGTGCCTTTAATTGTCACAGACCCCAATTACTGACACACTCATTGTTTCTAGCATACTTTGGGAAGGGGTACTGTATACATGGACTTGACAATTTAAATTGTGACATGTAAAACTCTTTGGGCATAGCTGACACAAACATTATATTAGCTATGCTTATATATTGGTTTATGTGCTACCTTTTGTTGTAACTGGTGATATTAAAGACTGGAACTTTCAAAAATGCCTAAGTGCCTAAGCCACTTAGACTCCTACTCTCCAATGTTACATTTAAAAAATGGTGATGAAATTGAAACAAGAGTTGACTGTCAGGAAATCTGCAAGTTGCTTCAGCAATCTGTCTTACCCTCGCATATGTCTAGGGTTTCTGGGTTTCAGTTTAAACCAATAACTGGTGGAAATCCAAAGCAACTCCTCAGTGTTGTCTACTCACAGCATCCTCTGGTGTAGTTGTACTGTTGCTCAATTATGGTTTCATTTTTGCAAGGCCTGAGAGTTACTTCTGGCCCACGGTTTTTATCCTGCAACAGCTGACACTTAAAGCTAGTCCAGGAGTGTCAACCCTTGCACTTTCCTTGTTAGTGATGTCATCAGCTGTAAGAGGGGAAATGCCAAACCCAGAATGTGAGTCTCCAATTAAATACATTTTGCATCAGCTTCATTGCCTTACCTGAAGAGCTTCAAGTCTGCTGCTTAGTTCCATTAAGCAGGAATCCTCAATACTTCTAGAGATATGAATGCAAAGTGTTTTACTTTGAACTCATCCCCTCCTTGTATAACCTTGACAATGAATTATTGAGGAAGCTGATTTCCATTGGATGATTCTCCCAAATGAGGAAACACACCAGGGTCCACTCCTGAGCAAACAGGAGACGGGAAGTCTCTATCAGTAAGATAACATAATCTTAGATAAATAGCAAGTGCCTGAATGAGGGCAGAACCTGTCATGGACCAAATCCCGCTCATGGAGTCATTGAGGTTGATGATATTACTCATATGAGTAGGGCAATTGGAATTTAGTCCAAGGTGTATTGCACACAAATCTACATTAGAAGTGTAAACAAAAAAAAATTAAGCAAGGGCTGAATATTGCCCATGTCGTCTTTTGTTTTCAGTGTAAATGTAGATTATTTCCCTGACTGAAGAGTTGAATGGTTTTGAAGAGGGAGAGAGGCTCCATTGGATAAATAATATCAGTTCACACACAATAGAAGTAGTTGCTACTTCTTCTCCCAGAAAGAATCTTCCATAGAATAAAGTTTACATCAGCTAGGCCAGAAATGAGTCTCTCAGGGATCCCACACACCTGAGGTTGGGGCAGAGTATGCAGCCCATCTCCCCAAAAGAACAATTAGGGAGAAACGATGCTAAGGAATCCTTGGAGAGATTTCCTCCCCCCTCTCTGAGGTTTTACCATGAGGTGAGAGCACCTCATCTGACCCGCTCACTTGTTATATTGGTTGATTAAGTAAATGCTGTAATGGACACAAGAATAAAGGATGATCTTAGGAAGTCCAGCTGTGACTTTTTTTTTATCCATCCACAAGTCAAAAAGACTGATAAGTCTGTCTCTCTTGTCACACTTTCCTTGATAATAGTCCTTAATGTCAGAGCCTGTTAAAACAAAACCTCGTACACACAGCCATGCACCTGGTTGTTTTTCCACTCTCCTTGCAAAAAATGCATAAAAGATGGTAGGGCTGGCTATTCTGAGCTAAAACTTCTAAACTCCAGCCCCTTTAAATTGTAAATTCACTTGTCTGTATGTCACATGGACTGTGGAAAAGCATTTTGGGTTTGTTTGTGGAGTGTGAGACCTAGATTTATGTTCTCTTCCTCCTAGTCAGTGACAAGGGGTCCGACTTCAGAGTGATTGCATCAGTGGCCTTGGGTTTGGGCCACTGATGCACTCAACCCAGGGATTGTTGTCTCTGGGGAGATTAACTTGACCCATAGTTTCATGCACCTGCCAAATCCTGACCAACCCATTTCAGCATGATGAAGTGGACATAAGTCAAACTATGACCCTGATTTCCCCCACCTGAATATCATGAGCTTTAATTGAACATTTTTAACTGTTTTACTCCTCTTGCATGAGGCAAAGCTGTCACTGAGTTTAACGAGAGGGCAGTGATGAAGTAAGGGTGGCAAGATCAGGCCCAGAGTCACCAGAGCTGCAAAAGAGGAATACAAATGGCCAAACAATTAAATCTCCCTCTGTTTTTGCTGTGATAGGGTTAGTTATGCTGGAAACATAGTTATCTGAACTTTGTGGGGGAGGGCCTGGGGTGCTTTGCTGTTTAAAGTGAGCCGTGATTTGAACTGTCTTATCAACGTGGCATAAGTATCACATGTTCCAAAAATGGGTATTAGTGACCTATAAGAGGTTGTCATGGAGAAAACAAACAGCAGCTATTGAACGCAAAATAGCGTATTAAAGAGCTAATGAATTTGGTGGCATGGAACAAATCTTTAGAAGCTAAAATATTTTAATCTTTGACATGGCAAATGAGGTATGAAACCTCAATCATCAATTATATGATCTAGGATATTTAAAAAAAAAACAGTAAAGTGCAGTGGCTGCAGAAAGATCAAAGGTGGTTGTATTTTCTGAGGTAAATATTGCTATTGTCCTTCATCTAAGAGATCATAGGCTAAAAATTATATAGAGAAATTAATCCTGTATGTCCATGAATTTTATGTTGAATCACTCTAGGGATTTTCTTGTATGTTTTCTTCATGCAGTTTCAGTTTGCGATGTACAATGCAAATGGACAGCACCACATGTAGCAAAGCAATTAGGGCATCACTCAAAGAGTTAAATTATGATACCCTTACTTAGTCTGAGTAAGGGCAGCTTATACCACAGCTAGTGTCATTGACTCCAATGGGACTTCTTGTAGAGTAGGCTGAGTAGTAAAACAATCTGAGAGGAAATACAAACGTAGGAACAAATCTTGAGGTCCTTACAGGGTCTCTTCAGTGGGAGTTTTACCTAAGTAAGGGCTGAGTTGAAATTCAGGGCCCTTGCAATAATTCTTCATGGTCAGATCCCATTAATTCATTACAGAGCATATCCGCTGAGTTCATTGTTCTACTCTAGTCAGCACTGGTGAGGCCTCAGCTTGAATATTGTGTCCAGTTTTGGATACCACACTTTAAGAAACATGTGGATAGCTTGGAGAGAGTTCAGAAGGTTGGCGTAGGGCAGAAGTAATTGCTGGGCAGGGGGATGGGCAGATGTGGGAGTGATAGACCTGTGACGGGTTGGATCACAGAAACCCCCTTGGGAGCTGCCACCAGATGTGCAAAGACTACCCCTGCTTCTGCTTTCCCTGCCAGCTCAGGACTCCAGCACCCTGTCTTGCTGAGCCAGACACTCCCGTCTGACTCCAGACACAGACCCAGGGTCTGAATCACTTGTCCCAAAGCTGCAAGTTTACCTGAAAACAGCTCGCAGTAGCGTGCTTGTCTTTAGCACTCAGATGCCCAACTCCCAATGGGGTCTAAACCCAGATAAATCCGTTTTGCCCTGCATAAAGTTTATGCAGGGCAAACTCATAAATTGTTCGCCCTCTATAACACTGATAGAGAGATATGCACAGTTGTTTGCTCCCCCAGGTATTAATACATACTCTGAGTGAATTACTAAATAGAAAGTGATTTTATTAAATACAGACAGTAGGATTTAAGTGGTTCAAAGTAGTAACAGACAGAACAAAGTAAGTCACAAGCAAAATAAAATAAAATGCGCAGATCTATGCCTAATCAAACTGAATACAGATAATTTCCTCACCAGTTCCAGAGTGCTCCCTTTTACAGGCTAAGCTCCTTTTAGCCTGGGTCCAGCAATCACTCACACCCCCTGTAGTTACTGTCCTTTGTTTCAGTCTCCTTCAAGTATCCTGGGGGGGGGTGGAGAGGCTCCTTCTTTAGCCAGCTGAAGACAACCTGGAGGGGTCTCCCATAGGTTTAAGTAGACTCTCTCTTGTGGGTGAAGACCCCCCTCCTCCCTCCTATGCAAAGCCCAGCTCCAAGATGGAGTTTTGGAGTCACCTGGGCAAGTCACATGCCCCTGCATGACTCAGTCTTTGCAGGCCGACGCCATTGTCCACATGGCATCTTGCATGTCTCCAGGAAGACTTCTCATGTGGATTGGAGCATTCCAAGATGCATTGTTCCCTAAGTGTCTCCTGATCAGGTACTTAACCTGGCAAATTCCTTCCTAAAAAAGCTGACCAAATGCCTCACAAAGCTTACTTAGAAATCAGGCAAGCATACAGCCCATATTCGTAACCTCGAGTAGAAAATGATATATATGTACAAATAGGATGAATAGATATAGTAGACCATAACCCTTACGGAGAGATGTTACATGGCACAGACAGCGCAAAACATATTCCAGTTATGTCATACATACATTTATAAGCACCCCCTCCCCATAAAGCCTTATGGGGTACACTGTCACAGACCTCACCATCACTTTTTTCACACCTCTTAGCCCTGGTCACTCATTGGTGGATTTGACATGGGCAGGCAGTGCAGAAGGTATGTGTGTTAGATTGGCATGAAGAGAAGCTGCTGGTTGGTAGTTGGAAGAAGAGGGGTTTCTGGCAAGAGGGAGCAGCATGGTAGAACGTACAGAGGAGATAGTGGGGGGGAAAAGAAACCATGTTTAGTCAGGAGACTTGGGTGGAACAGAGGGAATGAGTGTGGGGAGTAGGATATAATGAGGGCAACCCTGTAGTCAGGAGCAGATTTATGCAGAGCCTTAAAAATGAGGGTGAGAAGCTTGAACTATATATGGAGGTTAAGAAATCACAAATGGTTTCAAAGAGGGGAGTGATATGATCTGGGCAGTGCGTGAGGAAAGTGACTTTGGATGAACTGGTGCATGGAGCAGAAAGGCAAGTGGGGGAGATAGAGGTGTCGCTGGGTGCTCTAGTGGGGGGGGCTGTAAGTGAACAAATGGATTTTTGAAACCAAGGAGGAACCAAATGGTTCCTAAAATGTAGAATTGGGGAGAGGCGTTAAACATGACTCCAAGCATGGGAGATAGGAAAGGTTTTTGCTTTGCTGTATTGTAGTGGGATGCAGGACAACCAGGATGAGATGTGAGGTGGTTAGAGGTAGGTTTGAGAGTCATCCGCATAGAGTAAATGAAGCCATTTGGGAAATGAGTCTGACCCATGCTAAAGTGCAGAGCAAGTTAAGGAGGGGACCACGGAGAGAACCCTGAGGAACACAAGGGACCTGATTCTCTGTGACCTAGCACCTTGTCTGAGCACTTACACCCTTTTTGCACTGGTGTAAAACATTACCATCCTGATTTTTAGCATTTTACAGCCACTGTGCGCTGGTCTGATGACTGCACAAGTAGGGCAAGGGAGAATCAGGCCTGAGAAGAGACGGGGGTTGAAAAAAGAGTAAATAGTAACAGAGTTAAGATATTTCTTTAAATAACTTTGTTGTTTCCTAAATAGATGTGGGATTTACAGCCTTTGCAATCTCCTGTTAACCATGAATGGTTTGAAACATGGATGCATGGGACATTTGTTGTCTTGAGCTACAGCATGTTTCCTCTAGTCCAGTGGTCTCCAAAGTGGGGTGCGCAAGAGGATCCTTGGGGTGCGCGGCAGGAGGAGCGCTTTATTTATTTATTTTTTTGCTTCATCCAAGCGGCTTTTTATTTATTTATTTATTTGCTTCAGCAGTTCGGGCGGAAGTCTGAGGTAGAGCCGGTGCGGCAGGGGGTGTGTGCTCAAAAAATTTTTACTCATAGGAGTCTGTGATCAAAAAAGTTTGGAGACCACTGCTCTAGTCCATAGGTTAATAGCCATGACCATTACCCCAAAAACTAAAAGATAACACTTCAAAGGGCTGCAGTCCGAGTTTAACTTGGATTCGTCCAACAGAAAAGCATTCCTGTATATTTAGTGTAACACATTAAACCTACCTGTATTGTAAGGCTATGATTGGAGATAAGAAGGCATATTGTGTTGGTAGAGGTAATATGTTTGCTGTGTTTAATGCAGTCAAAAGGTCTGTGAAGACTTGTAGGGGAGCTGCTCTTAGGTTGGCTAATCCAGCAGTGCCACTGGATGGTCACAGAATGTGCAGTTTAAAGAAACAAAACTGTCCTATTGTGAGACTTTTTTTTTTTAAGTATACCTATTAAATATCTGAAATCTACATAATTTCACACTTCTGCCTCTGTTACTCTTCATTGTGTGCTGTGTTTTGGCTAAGGGGGATGAGCTGCTCCACCACTCGTGACCATCCAATATATCCGTACAGTTAAAAACATTCACACAAGGCCAAATCCAAGTCCAGTGAAATCAATGGGAGCTTTCTCACGAACTTCAACCAGACCAGGATTTGGTCTGTAATGCAGTTTCCAGAAGCCAATGTAAATTGTTTGAAGCTTCCTGATGGAGCACTTAGAGCATACCCAGGGTGGTACGTAGAAGTCTTCCAGGGGGTACATCAATTCTATAACAGGCTACATAAAAAAGCACTAGCAAAGTCAGTACAAACTTCAATTTCATACAATGACTTGTTTATACTGCTCTATATACTATACACTGAAATGCAAGTACAATATTTATATTCAGATTGCTTATTCATTTTTACCGTAAAATTATAAAATAAATCAATGTTTCCGAAATGGTGTGCTGTGATCCTTTTATATTTTTGTCTGATTTTTTGTAAGCAAGTAGTTTTTAAGTGCAGTGAAACTTGGGGGTACACAAGACAAATCAGACTCCTGAAAGGGGTACAGTAGTCTGGAATGGTTGAGAGTCACTGACTTAAGCTTTGTCTACATTGGCACTTTTGTCATTAAAACTATTGTAGCTCAGGGGTGTGGAAAAAATACCCCCCTAAACGACAAAAGTTTTGACGACGAAGGCGCCAATCTGGACAGCGCTTCGTCGGCAGGAGCCACACTTCCGGCGACGAAGCTACCATCCCTCATTTGAGGTAGTTTTATTTTGTCCCCAGGAGAACTCTCTCCTGGCAATAAAGAGCGGCTACACTGTGTGCCTTACAACTGTGCGGCTGTAGCGGCGTGCCGCTTTAAGGTATGCAGTGTAGACATAGCCTTAGAACATTGTCACCACATGGTGTTAATGTGGCAAGAGTCACACTTTTTCTGACACCTTCAGGTTAATAATAGCCTCCAGAGCTGGCCTTTATCTGTCAGATAAAGAACCACTACCTCTTAAGTCTCCTGCATGTAGCCTGCCAATTACCCCAGCTTATCTGGCTGATAAGAAATACTGCTGGTACTCTTATTGCTCAGTAATTCAATCTTTGTTGTTAAGCACAGATTATCTGAGAGCAGCCCTTCATTGTGTATAGTATAGACCCACAAAATCTCAAAGATTCCTTCCCCTCCTGCCCCCAGGGATACATCAACTCATCTAGATATTTGCCTAGTTTTACAAGAGCTTACATAAAAAGCACTAGTGACGTCAGTACAAACTACAATTTCATACAATTACTTGTTTATACTGCTCTATACACTGTGCAATATTTATATTCCAGTTGATTTATTTTATAATTATAGGGTTAAAAATGAGAAAGTAAACAATTTTTCAGTAATAGTGTGCTGACACTTTTGTATATTTTTGTCCGATTTTGTAAGAAAGTTTTTAAATGAGGTGAAACTTGGAGTACACAAGACAAAACAGAGGTACAGTAATCTGGAAAGGGTGAGAACCACCGGTTTAAGGGACTCCACTTCCAATTACGTTAAGCATTGCTTAGCACTCAAAACGGTTAACTTTGGAGACAACCATGGCGCTTGTGTATGCTGGATAGTTAAATCCTGTTTGAACATGTATTCAGTGAATCAAATCCTTTTTAGCTTTGTGTGTGTGTGTGTGGCTGGTAAATTGTTTAATGTCTATGCATTTATGCCCTGATCCAGCAAAACATTTAAGTACAATTTAACTTTAAGCATGTGATGATTAGATTCATTGACTTCAGTGGGACTACTCTTATGCTTAAAGATAAGCATGTGCTTAAATACTTTGCTGTATTGGGGACTAAGAGCCTGATCCAAAGTTCACTGAAGTCAGTGGGTACCTTTCCACCCACTCTAGTGGGCTTTGGATTATACACTAAATGAGATTCTATATCCACGTTTGAACGTTTTAGGCTGGAATTGAACAGATTTGTTCCATGTCCCATCAGTGTACTTGCTTCTTAGGGTTTGAACCTGCTCTTCAGTATATAGCATATATATTCACATTTCAATGGCAAGGGAAGTAATTGTAACATGTCTCTTGGGGTCTAAGTCTTCTGCATGAATGAACAGCACTTTATACATGAGTGTCACTAGCAGTCTTTGAGCCTAGCTTATTAGGTTGTAAATCAGTTTCCATGCTATAAAAAAGTTTAATGTTAATAAAGATGCAGACAAAATGTCACTTAGTTTTTTTTCTCCTGATTTAGTCAGAACTAAAGTAAAATATAAACTTTTTTACATCCTTTATGTCAATGGAGTTGCTCCAGACTTGCGCTAATGTAAACGCGATGCGAGTCCAGCCCTTAGATTGTTTCTGACAATGTATCTTCTCTAGGACCTGGCCGCCATCCGTAATGAGCTGTGACTCATAATCTTCCTCAATTAGTACTTGGTGGTGGTTACAATTCCCTCTGCATTGCTATCAGTCTTTCTCTCTCCACCTCTGGTGTATCTTTTCTTTGATTGGGATCTCTTTGAATTTAAAGAGAGTGGTTTATAAAGTACAATAACAACCAGTATATTCTTTTGTGGTTTGTATCAAGTGCTTCAGCAGGGGAATTGGTGAGGAAGGAAGGTAATTTTATGACTAAAATTATTATTCCTTCTCCCTCACTGTGACTCTCTCTAATGATGTGTCTGTCTGTACCTCAACAGTGGATTCTTTTGCTGACAGTCTTAGGCCTTGATCCTGCAAATAATTAGTCGCATGTGTCATTCTACATGTATGAGAAGTCCCATTGAAGCCAGTGGGAGTACTGGTGTGGAGAAAGCTAAGCGTGTATGGGGGGGGGGGGAGATTGGGGCCTTAGTTTGTACAGTTAAAATACATTCACCCTAAAACATTAGACATATAAGAAAAGTAATGCCCAATTGTAATCTAAAATTTGTGCCCACATGAGGTTTCCATAGCAACTCCTACACTACTGTCTGTTCTGGTCACTGGTGTCTGGGGCGCATGGCTCAACCAAAGGGAAATCCTGAAACAAATGTATCCAGCGTTACCTAGGGAAGTGGTGGAGTCTCCTTCCTTGGAGGTTTTTTAAGGCCCGGCTTGACAAAGCTCTGGCTGGGATGATTTAGCTGGGAATTGGTCCTGCTTTGAGCAGGGGGTTGGACTAGATGACCTCTTGAGGTCCCTTCCAACTCTGATATTCTATGATTCTATGAGCTCATCCCTGTTTGCTGGACCAGCTCTTTGGGGCCTAACTTGCACCAGGGCCTATGCTGGTCTCTGGTAACCCTTTCCCCACCCCCATGGTACAGCTTGACCAGATCAGGAATCTAACCTTAACATGTTATAACATTGCATCATTCATGGCAATCAGTGCTATCCTATCTCTTCAACTTTCAGGTTACTAAGGTGAAGCAGATGCATACTGTTTACTTTTAAAAGTCAATATAAAAAAATGCTGCTTTTTTTTTGGCTTTATCCTGTCCATCCAAGTTCCCTTTCTGCAATCTGACATGTTTTACATTAACCAGGTCCTATTTACTTAATAGTTTAATGGCCCTGTCTCATTGCTCATAAATGAGTGGAAAATTTCTTTTTACCCATATTTGCACAAACAAGCTATGCAGAGCAACAGAGAGGATGAGCACTGTATGCCTGTAAGGTGTTAAGAAACTTGGAAGTCAGGTATTTTTAGCTGGTTGTAGACACTTTTTGTCATTCAAAATTAACTCCCATTGATTTCAGTGAGCACAAGATTGGGAATAAATAACACCTGGCACAGGCATTGGGAGACTAGCCTTTTGAAGGTAATGGGGATTGTGCCTACTTCCATCCCCTACTTGACTGAGAGATAGTTTTGTCATAGCTTAAATAAGAGCATGCAATTTTTTAGGGGAAGGAGGCAATCACGTGACAGACTGCTTGGAGTAAAGAGAAGTGAATTTCTGAATTTTTAAAGGGGAGTCTGTATTTGTATTTGAGTTTCAGCTCCTGGTCCTATTAACAGTGACCCTTTATAAGGAGAGGTAGCAGGAAGTAACTCAGAAATAACACATCTCCCTAAACTGTTGCAGTCCTCTTTAGAAAGACTGTGGTGAGGGAAAGGGGAAGAACAGATTAAAGTGAATTTAACCCTCAGTGTTAAATTTGAATTTCCATACTTGCAAAATAATTGATGCTGGAGATTTTTACCTGAAAGAGAAATGTAGAAATATTCACTTCTGTGTAATGAAGACCACAACTGTGATTTTTTACAGCTGCTATACAAGCTGTCTGATCAATGCATTTGTCACCGCACTCATCACTGTAGTATCGGAGTAGTCAAACTGAGGTCCTTAAAGCTTCTTGGAAGGAAACCCCGAACTAGATGTTTAAGAAATAACAATAATGAGCTAAACTGTATCTTTGTGTGTGTCTAGGGGTTTTTTTGTAGAGACTTTGGAGTGGTTCTGCCGTTCCTGATAATTGAAATGTACTATGGAACATGTTCAAGAACATGAAGAGTGCCTTGTGCAAACCCAGATGTACTGGGTGGAGAGACCGGTATATAACGAAGAGTTCTTACAAGGACAGCTGCACAAGAAGGAAAAGACGCCTCAGCCTCTTAGCCAGAAGATAGCACATTCTTGTCGGTATGGGTTTTATATCTGCTAGTACCTTATGAATTCTTCCTTAGTTAATCTGCATACCTGGTCATTTATTTTCTCTCTCTCTCTCTCAAAACAAACAAGCAAACCAAAAACAATGGTCTGCAAGAAATTGATAGCAAGGGGATGGGCTTTATAATCTTTTTAATTTCCCTCTGCTATGATCTCGCTTCTTTTCCTTTTTGTATTTTCAGTTGTTCTTCCAAGAAAGCTAAGTCTCATCTCTACAGTTTTTTACCAATTTTAAAATGGCTGCCCCGTTATCCAGTGAAGGCATATTTGTTAGGAGACATAGTCTCAGGTATAAGCACTGGGGTTATGCAGCTTCCTCAAGGTGAGTAGAACTGTGTGTAATTTTATTATCTTTCTTAGACCATCATGTGTGTCTTGTTGTGGCAGTGATCTCCTGGATGAGTGTGTGGTAGTGCTTCACAACATGCTGAAAACCAGTTGAAAAGGCTGTCATTTAAAGTGCTGCTGTACATCTTCTTAGCCAGTGGTAACAAGTGAAATCCTCCCCTCTGAGCACCCAGCCCAAAGAACTTGGCCCCAGTTCACAGTTTCCCAGGCCGGAAGAGACCACTGTGATCATCTAGTCAGATCTCCTGTGTAGCACAGTCCAGAGACCTTCCCCAGGATAATTTCTAGAGCAGATCTTCTTAGAAGAACAACCAGACTTGATTTTAAAATTGCCAGTGATGGGAATCCACCACAAACCCTTGGTGAATTGTTTCAGTGGTTAATTACCCTCAGAATTAAAAGTTTACACTGCTTTTCCAGTCTGAATTTGTCTACCTTAAGCTTCCAGCCATTGGATTGAGGACTTTTCTCTGTAGATTGAAGAGCCCATTATGAAATATTTGCAAAGTATGTCAGCATGTGAGTAGTCCTGTTGAAGTCAGTGAAACTACTCACTTGCCTTAAAAGTAGGCATGTACTTAAATACCATGTTGATAAAAGACCTTAATTATTACTCCCTCCTCACCTATTCATCCCAAGATTAGTGGCAGGTCTACACTTCTCCACTTCACTTGTATAGGTCACTGGCAGCTAGAGCATCTCTGGAATGCCAGAGGGGTGGAAGATTGGCTTGACTCCGCTGCTTGGAGCAACTTCAGCAAGATCAGGAGCCAGAGATTGGTCCTTATCTTTTCCTTCATGACATGGTGGTGTCTCCTTTTCTTCCCTGCTCAGCCAGTGCAGAGTAGGCAGCGGTGATTCCTGTGTTTCATGGAGACTAGTGGAGAGAAGCTTGACGATAGGAGTGAAAATCCATTGAAATGCATTGAAACAACTTGGAAGCCTTACTCCACTTTCCTGTAAGTGGAGTAAAGTCTTCAGGGCAGGAACCATGTCTTGTCCACTCCAGTAGAAGGTGTGTTTTGGAAGGGATCCATATTTGCTGTTACACTAGCACTGGTACTTCAGCACCAGTGGGAACACTCATGTAGCCTAGACTCAGGTGGCCACTAGCATTTTACCACCAGGTCTTTCAGACCTACTTAGAAGTAAAAATACTAACCTACTGTCTATGCTAGTATGCAGGTCATTGCTGCCACCAATGGGATTGCTGCAGTGGGAGGCTTCCCAAGAAAGTCTAGTCTAGGCACAGCTTTGTGTGTGTATGTATGTATGTATGTATGTATGTATGTATAGAGCCCAGCCCCATGGGACCCTGATTCTGGTTGGAGCTTTGGGCACTTCTTCAATACTGCTACTGCTATTACAACCACTATTATTAGCAAGTGTAAGTGAGTTCCCTTATCTTTGGTTTGGTTTGAGATCACACTGCCAGATCACACTCTCCTCTTTGAATAGAGACAAATCTAGGAAGGAGTAAAAAGAGTCAGCTGTGTCTGAGGCTTTTACAGGCGTCATCACTTCTAAGTAATAGAAGGTTCAAACCCTAGCCTGTCAGAGAGGCTTTTATTCCTTTTCTGGGTGTGCAGTCTATTGGTTTTGTGCATTTCTCAGTTTAACTTAAGGATTTTGATATTGGGTGCAGCCTTCTTATTTTTATTTTTAGCATATCAAATAAAAATCTCTAGTTTTACTTACATTTAATGATAAATGTTCAAAATACTTTAAATGAGACGCTAGCTGGACAAAGCATTTAGAGGTATTGCATGTCTGTTATGTGTTGGAAACACAAACTGCAGCAGCCTTATCTCATAGTAGTCATTGCCACATGATTTATAGGTGAGCAGCAGTGAACTTTGCTCTTCATTTTGTGGCTTCCTTTTTTTTTAAATATGATTCTTTCTCTTGGTATTTGCAAGTGCTTCTGGGAACCACTCCAGATCTTTTCCTTTATGAACAGAAGCTTCTGTTCTTTATCACTTCCACTAGTAAACGAATGAAGTAAAAGTCAAGAGATTACAGCTTGGTCCTTCCCTTGTATTTTACATTTGAGCCAAGTTTGTGTTGACTTGCACCAGTATGCAACACCAGTGATCCCAGTGTGGTTGTTTGAGCGTAAATCAGTAAAGACTGGCACACACATTTGGCAAAGGAAGAAAAGCAAATGTGGGATGCTTCAGCAGTTAAGTCCTAGTCTTTTTTGTCTTTTATTATTCTACGAAGCTTCTTGGGGAGAGATGATTGAAGACATGGTCCATTAAAAAATACATGCACCCCCCAAAGCCTGTCATTGCAAGCTTCTTGTTTCCTCAATGGGATCACTCTGGGTTGCGGGATCAGGCCCTAAATTTACATGTGCAGTTGAAGAACATTCTTTTCTAATGTCTCTTTGGACATGTGACATGAAATGTTTGCTACATGTATTTAATAGTTTTTATATCATTAAGGGGATGATGTGGTTTTTATATTGAAACAGACCCTTTCTGTTTTTTCCTAACATGGCTTCCTTTCTCTCTGATTGTATTTTCTAGGGTTAGCCTACGCTTTGCTGGCTGCTGTTCCCCCGGTATTTGGCCTATATTCTTCATTTTATCCTGTTTTTCTATATACCTTTTTTGGGACCTCCAGACATATATCAATAGGTATCTTTCTTTATGTACAACTGAAGTGTTTTCTTTTCAAATAATACTTTGTAAAAATGAATAAATAGCACAAACTTTCTGATTATTATTTTTCTTCATTAAACTTGAAATTCTTAGGTACTTTTCATAGTCTCAAATGCCAGCAGGTTGTGTTTGCTGTCATCTTATCTAATATATTTAAGAAGGAATAAAAGCAACAGCAGCTAGCAGAGTGAGCATGAGCATCAGGAACTCCAGCTTTGCTGCCAACTAGCTACGTGGTCTTAGACAAATGTATTTAATTTCGCTGCATCTGTAAAATAATTATATTTACCTGCCACAGGAGTGTTTATTCAATGTATAAACCACTATATTGGCCTTGAATATAAGGGCAAATTTCACTACTAAAAATGCAACTTTATTGATTGAAAACTCTCTAAAATAGTTTGGAGATAAATGTTTAATTCCACAAAAGTGTACAAACATGAGATAATCCATTGTATAAGGAACCCTAGTAACAAGCAGGTAAAAGTTTGTCCTAAATGACGTGCAGAATTCGCATCTATTTTTCCTCTGTCTTTTATTTCAGGGACATTTGCTGTGATTAGTCTGATGATTGGTGGAGTTGCTGTCAGAGAAGCTCCTGATGAAATGTTTAATATTATGGAATCTAATTCCACCAATAGCACTGATCTCCTTGAAAACTATAAAGCCAGAGATGCTATGAGGGTAAAGGTAGCTGTGGCCGTCACCTTGCTTTCAGGGATCATACAGGTAACATGTTTATAGCTTGCTGCAGGGCAAGTTCGGGCAGTTCTCTCAAACTTGCAGTGGTAGGGGGTCCCAGGTTATTGAAGCTGCCCAGACCCCACAGTAAAATGCTAGTGCTCATGTCCCAACACAGTTCTGGGGGATATGAGCTTCGTCATGCTATCTATGTACCTAAGATTAAGGGAGAACTTGGAAGCAAGGCATGTCTCCTGACATCTCAGCTTTGGCTGGGGCACATCAGAGAGATCCTTTTCCTCCTCCATCACTACTACCTCTGGTCTGACAGGAAACCTCTTTTCACTATTTCTTTAAAGCCCTCCATAAACCATAGGCTATCAGGTCTATGTGTGACACCTATACCCCGACTCCGTCCTAGCATTGATGGCACTGAACCCTCTCAGACTGGCCTGGGTCAGTGAGAATGTTGCTCACTGAAACTTTATTCCTGCAGAAAGGGGGAAGTAGAATTGGTTTTGAGGGGAAGCCTAGATTTGCTTGGACTGTCTCCGGTTTGCTTAATGTCAGGGTTGGCAGGAATCTGGTCTGCTCTGTATTCTCTACAGTGCTGAGTTTTACGTTACAATTGAGTGCACTGGTGAGTTGCATAATTTGACCCTGTTGTTCTTCAATAGTTGTCTTTAGGTCTCCTTCGGTTTGGTTTTGTAGCCATCTATCTAACGGAGCCACTGGTACGAGGGTTCACTACGGCCGCGGCAGTTCATGTCTTTACCTCCCAATTAAAGTATCTGCTTGGAATCAAGACAAAACGCTACAGTGGAGCCCTTTCAGTTCTATATGTAAGTAACCATCTTAAAGGCATGTGACCCCCAGATTCCTTTCTGCAGTACTCCTTTCTAGGCAGTCATTTCCCATTTTGTACTACCCATATACAATATATCATAATCAGCTTCTCCAATCTCCACATGTCTCTGACACAGCACTCCAGTTTAGAAAATATTCAGAAGCTCTGATTTAATTATTGTAACTTTAAATGTATGCTAAGCCATTGTGCATGGTTCTGAAAAACAGACACAGTTGAACTTTGAAAAATCAGATATTATGTGCACTGAGTTATAAATTGCAAGTCTAAATGAGCATGTCCCATTATCAGCTGTGTTTCTGTGTGCATGTTGCACATCGTGTTGCCCCTTTGTCTGTTCTCATAAACAGGGAGGTAGTTGAAATATATTAAAATCTATCTCTCCCACTAGTTTGGAAAACCAGATTTTGCTGTAATTCAGTGTCTGCCTTTAAGACCAGAGCAAGGAAGTCTGAGCAGAGGAATATTGGAGGCCTATGATCTCTTAGGAGACCCAATCCTTTGGACTAGTTGATGACACACCAGTAGAAAAGTTGCAGCACTTAAAAGCTACAATGGTATAATGAGCTATAGAAAACCTAAGATTAAATCTATCATCTATTTGTGTAAATGTAACCAGCCTCCCAGAAACAGGGGGTGCGACATTGATAACTTTTTAGCTTTGATGCTTAGGCGACCTATCAAAAAGCCCGGGGGGAGTTAGCACTTGAAGCAGTTAGGAGGAAAAAGGATAATATTTTCCAAGCACACTGTGTAACCTTCACAGTGTATCCCCTTTTATAATTATGTGGCTGCCTGCAGCAAGGCTTGGGATTTGTGTTCCTTGTGGGTTTCTTTTTATAACCGCTTCTATTAATGATACAGGGCAATGTTTCCTTTTAAGATGTTTTTAACTTTAAGAACTTTTAGCTTTTTGGTCAGTTCAACAGCAGTTTTGGAAGATCACTGTCACCCAGCCAAAAAGAATCCATTGCCACGGTACCCTCACTGGTTCTGTCCAGTAGCTTTAAAACTGTTTATATAGCTTTAAACAGATTTGACTTGCTAAAGACTGCTTGAGACTATTGGAGTATGGTTTAACTAGGTGTTTAGCCTTATTTTGCCCTCTGATAAAGCCTTTTGTTCAAATTTCTTGTCCGGTTCTGGACAAACTCAGGTATTGCATCTTTTGGCCATAAAAAGATGTACATTAATGCCACAAAAGCAACTTAATATGTCCTGTGTTTTTTGGACCAGCAATTGCTCTAATAACGTACTCCCCTTACTCAGATATTTACTGTTAGGAGTAAAAAAATACATAGGATCTCCTCCACCTAGATTATTTCCTCCTACAGTTTGTGAGGTGCTTTCGTACTCTGGAAATAAGCAAAAACCCAGATAGCAACACATCTTGGCTTATTGGGCAGAGACTATTAAGCAACTGATTACAAATATCTTTGGACAAATAAAATCATCATGGAATAACAGAGTTGTATTATGTTGCAGAGTTTAATTGCTGTACTTTCAAATATCACAAAAACCAACATTGCAACCTTAGTTGTTGGATTAACATGCATTGTTTTGCTGCTGAGTGGCAAAGAAATTAATGACCGGTTTAAGAAGAAACTGCCAGTTCCTATTCCTATGGAGATCATTGTGGTAAGTCAGTTGTGAATAGTTATATATATTTTGTGAATGTACACACAATATTTCACCTGTGAAGCATACATGGAAAAAGTCCTGTAAAATTTAATAGTGACATATATCCCTGCTATACATTCTATAGAATGGTTCTCAAAAGCCTATAGAAAAGATTTCATTCTTTATTAAATCCTATAGGTATTGAGAGTGGGGCTGTCAAGCAATTAAAAAAATTAATCTTGATTAATTGCGCTGTTAATAATAGAATACTATTTATATACATATTTTTCCACATTTTCAAATATGTTGATTTCAGTTACAACATAGAATACAAAGTGTACAGTGCTCACTTTATATTATAAATATTTGCACTGTAAAAATAAATTGTATTTTTCAATTCACTTAATACAAGTACTGTAGTGCAATCTCTTTATCATGGAAGTTGAATTTACAAATGTAGAAATATGTACAAAAAATAACTGCATTCAAAAACAAAACAATGTAAATATTCGAGCCTACAAGTCCACTCAGTCCTACTTCTTGTTTAGCCAATCGCTCAGATAAACAAGTTTGTTTACAGTTTGCAGGAGATAATGCTGCCCGCTTCTTGTTTACAGTGTCACCTGAAAGAGGGAAAAGGTATTCGCCTGGCACTGTTGTAGCCAGTGTTGCAAGATATTTATGTGCCAGATGTGCTAAAGATTCATATGTCCTTTCATGCTTCAACCACCATTCCAGAAGTCATGCGTCCATGCCGATAACGGGTTCTGCTTGATAATGATCCAAAACCGTGCAGACCAACACATGTTAATTTTCATCATCTGAGTCAGATGTCACCAGCAGAAGATTAATTTTCTTTTTTGATGTTTCGGGTTCTGTAATTTCCGCATCGGAGTGTTGCTCTTTTAAGACTTCTGAAAGCATTCTTCACAACTCCTCCCTCTCAGATTTTGGAAGGCACTTCAGATTCTTAAATCTTGGGTTGAGTGCTGTAGCTATCTTTAGAAATCTGACCTTGCTACCTTCTTTGCATTTTGTCAAATCTGCAGTGAAAGTGTTATTAAAACGAACAACATGCTGGGTCATCATCTGAGACTGCTATAACATGAAATATATGGCAGAATGCGGGTAAAACACAGAGCAGCAGACATACAATTATTTCTCCAAGGAGTTCTGTCACAAATTTAATTAACGCATGGAAGCATGTCCTCTGGAATGGTGGCCAAAGCATGAAGGGCCGTATAAACGTTTAGCATATCTGGCATGTAAATACCTTGCAATGCCGGCTACAAAAGTCCCATGCGACCGTCTGTTCTCGCTTTCCTGTGACATTGTAAATAAGATGTGGGCAGCATTATCTCCTGCAAATGTAAACAGACTTGTTTTTGTCTGAGCGATTGGCTGAACAAGAATTAGGACTGAGGGGACTTGGAGGCGCTAAAGTTTTACATTATTTTGTTTTTGAGTGCAGTTATGGACCAAAAAAATATCTACATTTGTAAGTTGTGCTTTCATGATAGAGATTGCATCACGGTACTTGTATGAGGTGAATTGAAAAATACTATTTCTTTTGTTTATCATTTTTACAGAGCAACTATTTGTAATAAAAATAATATAAAGTGAGCACTGTACACTTCGTACTCTGTGTTGTAATTGAAATCAATATATTTGAAAATATAAAAAAAATCCAAAATATTTAATAAATTTAAGTTGGTATTCTATTGTTTAACAGTGTGATTAAACCTGTGATTAATCACGATTAATTTTTTTGAGTTAACTGCTATTGATCGACAGCCCTAATTGAGAGTAATTTCTATAGTACTTTATTGAGTTAATACCTATTAAAATCCTCTAAGACTCTTGCATAAAGGTGTTTCTCGGGATTCCGAAGGCAGCAATGTCTTAACAATACAGAACAAACTCTTCCTAGAGTTAGTAGGAGTTGAACGTTAGACTGTCATCGGAAGGGTAATGTTGACCATGTAGATTTGCAATGAAGTCTTGGATTTGACCTTGACTTCAATGTTATAATTTGTGTATTTTATACAGGTACTCTCTGTGACATTCTATATCTTGTGGGAGCGCCCTGTAGTCCCCATATTCCTCATTTACATATAATTGTGATATTGCATATAAAGCATACCATGTGAGGTATCATGGGAAATGTTATGGTCTGCTGAAAGTCATTGTTCCATCTAAATATGTGTATCATATAAAATGATAAGAATTGTGTTGTATGGTTCTCACTAAAATATGCTGTGTGTTTGGGAAGTGCCCAGATACTAGCTCTCCAAACACAATGACAAGGGAGGTAACCAACACCCGGGTGGGTGCTGAATAGATATCACCAGTCATTGTCCAGCAGAGGAGTTACAATTCAATGACTCACTCACAGGAGACGCACTGAGGTATTGCTTCACTTTGTGACTCAGCCATGCCCACCAGATGTGTCTGGACTTGTTCTCCAAGCACATGGACTAAGGGTATAAAACAGAACATGGGCCACATGCTTGGCCTTTTCTCCTCCCCCCACTTATGCTGCAAGCAACAAGAATGCTCAGAAGACTGAAGACTCCAACAGAGGAGACTGGCCCAGGTTTCAAGGGTGAAACCTGTGTACTATGAACTGCAATATTCAGTGGGGTGAGAAACTGCTTAAGCTCTTCCAGCACTCTTAAAAAAAACAAAACAACACCTCCACGAGGGGCATAGCTACCAGCACTGGTGCACTATCTACACTGGCGCTTTACAGAGCTGAAACTTGCTGCGCTCGGGGGGGTGTTTTTTCACACCCCTGAGCGAGAAAGTTGCAGCGCTGTAAAGTGCCAGTGTAGACAAGCCCTATATGTTGCCCAGTCTAATAGAGTTGAGAATTTAGACTGCGTGCTTATATTTTATTTTGGTAACCACTCTGACTTTTTGCCTAATACTTATAATCACTTAATCTGTCTTTTGTAATCAGTAAACTTGTTTTACTGTTTATCTTTGCCAGTGAGTTTGCCTGAAGTGTTTGGTAAATCTGCTCAGGTTTACAAAGGCTGGTGTATATCCACTTTCCGTTGATGAAGTGGTGAACCAATTAATAACTGCTCGTCTTGAGCAGTGCAAGACTGTATATTCCTGAGGTACAAGGCTTAGGGCTGTGGGGATTTGGCTGGTGCCTTTCTCTGTGTGATTCATGAGTGGCGCTGGGAGCATTCATGCACTATAGCTGGGTGTGGGGCTCCACATGCGGTTGTGCTAACAGCGCCTGGAGGGGTTTGCTGCTTGGCACTAGCAAAGCATTGTGAGAGACAGCCCAGGCTGGAGAGTTAAGGGGGCACAGCAGTCCCACAGTTCCAGGCTGCACCCTGGGGATCCCATCACACCCTTACTGTCTTGACTTACGAAAAAACATGATGTTGTTCAACATTAATGGTTCAAAACACCATTTCCATCAGTACCAAAGCACTGAAATAAATCCATTTTATGGAAGAGGACCCATCAGGCCTTGCCCTTTTTGACTGATAATCCCATATGGGACTGGTTCCAGCCACGTTCTTTCATTAGGTTGTTTCACATCTCAGGGACAGTCTTGTGTTTAACTTTGCAGTCCTTATTTGTAAAATGGGGGTAATACTGCTTAGCTACCTTTTAGAAGGTGCTTTGAGTTGTATAAGTGCTAGTATTAGTATGCATCTTGTTGGTGTCTCCTTGGATATGCTAAAGAAAAAAATATCAGGGTTCATGACCAATGTCCAGGGTTTGGGTAAGCAGTGACAGTCTGGCTGAGAGATGTGAGACTGTACTTCCAGATGCCCCATTTCAATTCTGTGTAAAGACAAAGTAGCTTAACGAAGAGGATGTGGGGTGGAGGAGGAGACTTCCTTTTTCTCCTGGGTTGTGTGAACCTTGGGAAGCTAATGGACTAATAATTTCCATCACATCCACTTAATGTCCATTCTTAGCATTGGTTCTAACCGATGTTTTCCCCTCAGATTGTGCACGCTCTCTTTTTGGCCTGTTTTTTCAAATGTGTGCATGCACCTAAATAATCTGTACTCTTCTAAACAAGTTTATATGTGTGTTTTTAGGTAATAATAGCTACTGGAGTTTCAGCTGGAATGAATCTGTCCAACACGTATGAAGTGGATATTGTTGGGGAGATCCCTAAAGGGTAAGGACAGTGAATGAAGCATATCCTTATTCAGGCTATACTCTTTTTCAATATTGTTATAGTAACTCTTTATCATTTATCTTCTAGATTACTTGCTCCAAAAGTACCTGATATAAATCTCATCCCAGCAGTGTTTGTAGACGCATTAGCAATAGCAATTGTTGGCTTTTCCATGGCTGTATCAATGGCCAAAATCTTTGCACTTAAACATGGCTACACTATTGATGGAAATCAGGTAACCTAGCTTTTTTTATATGTTGGCCTATGAAAATGTAAACCCCAAGAACCTGATCTAATGCCAGGGTCAGTCAGTGGTAGCCGTTTCACTTAATTCAGTGGACGTTGGATCGAGCCCTTAATGATCTATGACCCAGTTATCTGAAAAATCACCTCATGTTCTGTTCTATTCTGCATAGGTTCTTATGTTGTGCTTGTCACTGTAGTGTCTGAAGCACTTTTTAGTAGTGCATTACCAATGTGGCTAACATCTGTCTTATGTTTGTTCTGTAATCCCTCCTGAGCCATCTGTCTCATTGACAGGGATAAGATCATCCCCCTCACTTTAGCCTCTGTACGCCTGGTAATTGGGTCAAAGTGGCATAAAGGGACCCTAAAAGCCCCAGTCCCTAGTACAGGCCCTGTAGAAGACAGCTGTGTAAGGTCATCCTCAGAGGCTTCCCTCACATGCTGTGGGGATGAGAGGGATGTGTCGGGGACAGGGCCACAGCACTGAAGAATTTCTGGGCAGTGCTGGGGCCCATGGGGTAGCCCAGGAGGTTGCTGTAACTTAGGCCTCCAGGGCTATCTAAATTACACTGGGGCATCTCCAGCCACAGAATATCCCAGGATTGGGAGAGCACAAGGTGGCTTTAAGGGGCTTTAGGCCTTGTCTACACTACAAAGTTTTGTTGACAAAAGTTATATCGACACTCAAAAAGTGCTATAATAAAATTGGTATTGCATGTTCACACTCCCTCCCTCTGGCAGCAGAGTGTGTCCACACTTGGGGTCCTAGCATCAGCAGTCTGAGCAGTGCACTGTGGATACCTATCCCACAGTCTAGCTCGACATCTGCTGCTGCTAGGTCTTGTGGGAAGGCGGAGTGGATCACGGCATATCTTGGGACCAGGCCCAGTGTCCCGTGATGCATTGCTTTCTGTCCCTATATTTTTCAGTGGCCCTTTGCTGTGCCCCCCGGTATCTTTGTGAGAAGGGATGGATCCCTCACTGCTCTCCTGTGCTCTGTCATGAACACATCGTAGATGGCAGTGCAGTTAATCACCAAGTTCCTAACTGCAGAAGACTCCCAGTTGCCTGACATGCTGTGTGATCTGGATAGGAGCAACTTTAGATTGCTTATTGCATTCACAGAACAGTTGCAGAGGGTAGGCTGTTGCTTTTGGGCTCGGGAAACAAGCACTGAATGGTGGGATCGTTTGGTCATGCAGGTGTAGGATGACGAGCAGTGGCTACAGAATTTTTGGATGCGGAAAGCCACCTTCTTGGAACTGTGTGGGGAGCTCGTCCCAGCACTGTGGCACAAGGACGCCAGAATGAGAGCTGCCTATCGGTAGAGAAGCGTGGCAATTGCTGTGTGGAAGATGGCGACTCCAGACTGCTACTGGTTGGTCGTGAATCAATTTGGAGTCAGGAAGTCGACCATTGGGGCTACACTAATGCAAGTGTGCAGGACAGTTAATCGCATCATGCTACAAAGGACCATCACTCTGGGAAATGTGCATGAAATAGTGGATGGCTTTGTAGAAATAGGCTTCCCTAACTGTGAAGGGGTGATAGATGGCACACACATTCCAATTTGGCACCAGACCATCTTGGAACAGAGTACATCAGTAGGAAGGGGTGCTTCTCCATGGTGTTTCAGGCGCTTGTGGATCACCAGGGGCGTTTCATTGACATCAACATGGGCTGGTCTGGGAAGGTGCATGACGTACGCATCTTCATATCACCAGCCTGTATAGGAAGCTACAAGCAGGGACTTTCTTTCCGGACCAGTGGAGGATGTTGATATCCCCATAGTGATCCTGGGAGACCCGACATACCTCTTATAGCTGTGGCTCATGAAACCTTACACAGGAAACCTGGATAGCAGTAAGGAGCAGTTCAACAACAGGCTGAGTAGGTGCCGGTTGACAGTGGAATGTGCCTTTTGGCAGATTAAAGGGCTGCTGGTGATGCCTTTATGGCATGTTAGACCTCAATGAGCGCAATATACCCATGGTCATAGCCTCATGTTGTATGTTGTGTAATGTTTGTGAAGCTAAGGGTGAAAGGTTTGCTCAGTGGTGGAGTGCTGAGTCAGACTGCTTGGCTGTTGATTTTGAGCAGCCAGAGACCAGGGCTATCAGAGGAGCCCAGAGTGGGGCCAATTCGAATCAGGGAGGCTTTGAGGCAACACTTTGAAAATGAGAACCAGTAATGTATATCTCGGTGATTGGTGCTGCTATGTTACATTACATGTAGTTTTCCTAGGAAGCAGTGGTGACATTTGGGGCCTTACATTCCAGTAAGCAAATGATTAAACTGCCTGTGTATGTATTGGTAGTGCCTGCTATCTCAATTTGTAGGAAATAAATTAAAGATGACACGGGAAAGTTTCCTACAATGGGGGAAGGAACAAAGCTGCTCTGCCAAGGAACCTTCGGCAGAGGATTACCAAATACCTGCAGGAAACTTTCCTGGAGATCTCTCTGGAGGATTCCCGTGAGATCTTGGCGTGCGTCAGCACCCTGTTCCGCTGTACTGGTTAGCTACACAGGGAAATGTCCCAGCACACAGAAACACAGACAGCCTCCCACATTTCTATGCCCCACCTCCACACTACAAAAGCCACAGCCACGTACCAGGAGTCTCATCTCCTGCTTCTTGCTAGCCGGAGAGCAACTGCTGAGACTGGCTAGACACCTCCTGGAGCGGAGAACAGTTCCACCGGTCGACCCTGCTGGGAGCTCCACATCGTCGTCTAACTCCATCTCTTCATCAATAACTTCGTCCTCCGGGTATAGTTCTCTTTCCGCTGCCTCCAGGCCCGCCAAAGTATCCACGGGGCTCTTGGCGATGGAGGTGGGGTTGCCACCGAGGATAGCGTCTAGCTTTTTATAGAGCTAGCAGGTCTTAGGTGCAGCACCGGAGAGACCGTTTGCCTCCCTCACCTTGTGATACGCCTGCCTCAGCTCCTTTATCTTTGCTCTGCACTGCAGCGTGTCCCGACCATAGTCCTTTTCACACAAGCCTTGAGAAATCTGTCCGTAGGTATCAAAATTCCTATGGCTCAAGCGCAGCTGGGACTGCACAGCCTCCTCTCCCCATATACTGAGCAGCTCTGCAGTGGTCCAAGCGGGAGAGCGTTTGCTGCTATAATCTGCTGTAGTCACATGGGAAGATTCGATGAGACATCTCCACGTCGAGCCAGCAGGAAATGGAATTTCAGAAATTCCTGGGCCTGCGAAGGGAGAGGGGCAGATGGTTGTTTACCTGGCTGTGGAGCAGGGGTCATTTTGTTTTGTCACCAAAACTGGGCATTTTTGCTTTCAAAAGTCGCATTGCAGTGTGTTACGCATCCACTGTTTTGTCAACACAACTTTGTAGTGTAGACAAGGCTTTAGTGTCACCTTCCCCTGGGCTACAAGTTCAGTGCTGAGCCCCTTAAAGACGCAGCACCAAATCTCACCCGGGTTATCCTCTGCCTGCTGTCCTTGCTGTCAGTTCCTTATGGTAAAATCTTCGGAACTGGCAGGAGAGCACTGTTAGTAGAGGCGTCCTGCCTCTGGAACAGACTCCCTCTGACAGTCCCCCAGAGTCCCAGGTGAGATTCTGGCCCCATTTGAGTTGGTGGGAGTTTTGCCATTGACCTCAGTGGTGCCAGGATTCCACCCCTAGTTTGCAAGCTCCAGAGCACAATACCAGGCTTCTGTATTTGATCAAATCTTTGCTGCTTGCCCATCACCATGGTGGGCCCTATCCTGCACCCATTGGAATCAATGCAAGTTTCACTACTGATTTTGGGAGCAGCATTGAGCCCATCAGTTTGTGGTTTTATGTTTGTTTTCTTTCCAAATTCTGGGCTGGAGTTACTGGGCATGGTTCCCTTGACTTCTGTGGAGCTACACCCATTTACACCAGCTGAAGATCTAGCCCCATAAATCTTCTTCACGTTTTGTATGTCATGTGAACAGCTCCCTGGTGAAGCAGTGTGCATTATATATACATTTGCTTTTATTTTTCAAATAAATTATATATAAAAATAAATTTTTTTAAACATATCACACACACACACACACACACCCCTTCACCCACCACAGAAATGCAGCCACCTCTGGGATAACACATGACTGTTTTTTAACTACACACAACAGGGCAAAGTAACTAGTGTCGAGGAAGATGTTGCATATAATTTGAATACTAGAATCATAAAGTTAACCCCAAGTTAAGCCTGAAAATGGACAATTTTATGTAATTCTGTATGTTTTACATTTCAGAATTCAACCCATGGATCATTGCTGTGAAAAGATGGGGAAACAGTCCCTCCACACCATCAAATACTATGTTTAATGTATGATTTGATATGAAGCAACTAGTGTGTGCTTCTAGCACAGGAGATCATGCCCTGTTAGGAAATTATGTAAATTAGAAGCAGCTGTTAAAGTAATATGCATAAGTCGCCTCCATTTGTATTTGTAGAATTGTTCTGCTGATTCCTTTGATTTGTTTTCTCATCTGAAACAGGAACTTATTGCCTTGGGAATATGTAATTCTGCAGGATCCTTCTTCCAAACCTTCTCAATCACATGCTCAATGTCTCGGAGTCTTGTTCAGGAGAGCACGGGAGGGAAAACTCAGGTGTGTCTATCCAAATGTTTAGGCCAGGCAACATTTACTTTTTGGGCCTCCAGATTTTGGAGCCTGTTGCTTGATAAGATTTCCAGATCTTCTGGCCTCTGGTTGGTCCAGAGACAGTGAACAGCATTTCTCATGGTATTGTAGTCTAGCCGAGGCCAAAGTGGAAGCACAGAGGATGTATCAATATGAAACTAATGGAGCAGGAATGAGGGATCAGAAAATCACTGAACCTCCAGTATTTCAGAAAGTGCAATGCAGGTCAACCAGTAATGTTTGCACTCTGTCTTGTTGTCTGGGGCAGCTTTTATTCTTCAGAAATGTCATTTCTTGTATCTTTTTGTTCAGATTGCAGGTACCCTGTCCTCAATCATGGTTCTGTTAGTCATTGTGGCTATTGGTTACCTCTTTGAACCACTACCACAGGTATGGGAACTTTGCCTTTGGATACTGTGTGTATGAGCAGAAGTCAACTAGCTTTGCTTAACCGTCACAAAACCTGTATCTAAATGAATTAACAGCTTAGGGCCCAATCATGAAAAGTGCTGAGTGCCCTTAACACCCACTGAGGTCAATGGGACTGAGGAGGGCACTCGACGCCTTCCAGGATTGGGCCCTTGGTTGGTGGGCTGTTGGGTTTTTTTAAGTTAAATTAGAAAGCAGAGTATAGTGAAGGAGTCACAGCAATCGTCTTGTGTTTAATATTAGCCACGTTAGACATTTTGTTCCTCCTGAAATTGAAAATAAGATCGCTCTAAATACGTACACTGTGTATGGAACTGAGAATTCTTGAATGGGATGTTAAGGGAGAAGGAGGCTATTGAAATAGATCAGCGGGGAGGGAAGTGATAATTAGCACACACATTTTTACTGTATTTGCTTATTTTATTCTCTTAGATAAATATATCTATGTTTCGGGTGGAATGTATGCAATCCCTAAAGCTTTAATAGGCACAGTATCTTAATGTGTAGCCTGAAAAGTTGGTTGTTTAAAGGGAATGTGCATTTAACAGGCTTGCAGGTTGGTTCCCATCAATGGTATAACGTGCATAAACATGGCCATTTTAATGATGCCTTGGAAAGCTATTTCTGAGTGACATAGTTTTCAAGGGTAAAATAAAACTCTCATAAAATTTGTTCCTAGACTGTGCTAGCTGCGATCGTAATGGTGAATCTGAAAGGAATGTTTAAACAGTTTGGAGATATAACACATTTCTGGAGAACCAGTAAGATTGAACTGGTAAGTCAAAATGCATATCAGTGTAAATTAATTCCTTTTTTTCCCTACTTTTTTAAGCAACAGTTCAACATTCCCCAAGAATCTACAAAAGAGTGGAAACTTTCCAGGCAATTATAAGTGTATTGTTGTAGCAGATGAAGTTACAGTACAAGGGTCCGGCTATGCTAGGAAGATGACCTGTTGCTGACAACAGTTGTGAACATCAGATTGCTGCTCAGCTAGCGTTGAAAGTAGTTTGGCTGCAGGTGGAACCAGTACTGTGACAGAAACATGCTAGAGATCTGGCTGAACATGCAAACGCCTTTGGATCCTACAGGTGTCCCTAAGTAACATGGAAAAACAAATCCCCTGGCTCTCTTCTCCTTTACAGCCAAGGAACGGTTAGCCTGACAGCGGGCCCGGGTCAAGAGTGACACGCAGGAGGCATCACTTACTCTTTGTGATTCCATGGTAGCAGGTTAAGTTGTTACCTGGTTCGCTGTTGGGACTTGCAGCAATGGCTGCTGGGATAGTGCCCCACTTGTCTATAGAGGGAGCTGAAAATGTGTGCAAGACCTTTCGAACCATAGAAATGCCCATAGACACTGGTTACCTGCTGGGGCTGCCAGACTGGGTAGCAACCACTATTGTATATACATAGTAACCCTGGGGTTGAGACTCCTGAAGTCACCTGGACAAGGCCTTCACCCATGGAACCACCATCTGACCTTCACTGCCACATGAGACCTGAGAAACCACTGAGCCCTGGTCCTGCTGGCTCAAACATGCCACTGGGTCACTGTATGTAGAGGCACAGGCCCTACCATCCTCCAGACAGCAGGAGCTCCCTTTTTCCATGACAAGCTGCAAGCCCACTGTGCCTTGTTTAATCTCCCCAGTCCCTCTGCACTTTCCTGATTCCCTCCCACTCAGCACCATAATTAATCACTTCTTGAGGGCTTCACTGAGATTCTTGTACTGAGTTCTTGTGCCCATTCTGCTACTTGGGTGTGTTTAGGGTTGCCAACCCTCCAGGATTGTCCTGGAGTCTCCTGGAATTAAAGATTAATCTTTAATTAAAGATAATGTCATGTGATGAAACCTCCAGGAATTCATCCAACCAAAGTTGGTAATGCTAGGTGTGTTGGATAATACTAAACATCAGCACTACTGGTATTTTGCTGTGTAATCAATGTATGGTGAGTCTTCTGCTCAATACAATAATGATATACGATCGGGCTACTTGTAATCCCCCTTGCACTGTTTGTCTTTACAGGGCCAGCTTCATAGGAGGTTGAATCTCTGGCACGTAGTAAAATATGTTCTACAGCGAAAATGAGTTAATGCTCTTTTTACAACTCACATGTCAAACTATAAAACATTCCAACATGTCTGCCTCAGAGGGTATTGCCTTGCATTACATCAAGGCGAAATGTTACAATGTGACCTCCCCTTAAACTGTGGTGGTGTATATATGTGAGCCTGAGGCATGTTAACAAAAAAAACTGGATGCATTTTAATATTTAGCTTTTGTTTGATATTTAGGCCATCTGGATTGTTGCTTTTGTGGCCTCTGTTTTCCTGGGACTAGACTACGGCTTGCTTACTGCTGTGGCGTTTGCAATGATAACCGTTATTTACAGAACACAAAGGTCAGACTTTTTTTTCCCTCTTTCTCAGAATCAGGACTTTGTGGTGGATTTTTGTTTCCTTTTTTAAAGGGAATGAAATAAACAGAAGTCTTCGTGAGCACAGTAGAATCTGTTTAATTGGGTCATCCAGAGGGTATCCCTATTCAGGGCCCAGTTCTGTTGCTTCAACCACAGAAGGTACATAAAAGACAGCAGTTAAAGTCTACAAATATTGTTCTAAATGAAACCCCAGGAATATGCAGATTCTGTTTCATTTCTAATCTGTATTTGATCATTTTTTATTAAAGCCCTAGAGCTCAGAATTTCAGACTTATTTAATGCCTGGCTTTTGTCAAGTGCATTACTGTTAAATGGAATTTCTGCTAAGACTGGTCCGATTAAGCAGAAGTCACTGTCGTGTTAGCATTTGCTGGGAGATGTCCCAGTGTGGGCAATGTTGGGTCAATTCTGGACCCACATAATATATAGTTAATTCCCTGGGAGCTGAGTGTTCAGCAGAACACTCAGGTCCTTCCCTCTGAGAAGCAGGATGTTTCTTTGAAACTGTGGCCCAAGTTCTCTGCTGGTGTGAGCTGGCATAGCTCCATTGTAGTCAATGAAGCTGTGCCAACTTACACCAGAAGAGAATTTGGCCCTGTAGCTTTTGCTGGCCAGTTGCAGCAGCGGCCCACCCAGCTGGTGTCCATCAGTTGGTGGTCATCCAGACAGGCTGGATATTTTCCAAAGGCCCTTTTTTTTATTAAAAAAGACTTAGTTTGATTCATGGTTTAATCACCACATGGCACCTTTATTATGTTCTTGCTGTAAACTTCCTCAAAGCATGTTTTGATTAGTCTGTACCAACACTGCACTAAAGTACAGTAGCCATATCTGGTGTAGGTTCAAAGCTGTTTTATAATGTGTGTTCTTCTCTAATCTGTGAACTGTAATATTGAGACCTTATGCATCCATTTCTCTCCAGTCCACAGTACAGAATCCTGGGTCAAATTCCCAACACAGACATTTACTGTGACGTGGAAGAATATGAAGAGGTAGGAATGCGTTTTCCTGTATTAAATTATTATTATTAAATTGCTGTTATAGAGCATAGTCAGATTCCTGGAATGGCTGAACATTCTCAACTCTGTAATTTTATGCATAGTGGTGAGAGCCTCCTGCTGTGAAACTAGCCGCTCTTACATTCTTCTATGCTGAGGTTACACTGTGGGGAAACAAAACTTACTTTGCTTTAATAATATGCACCATTTTGTTTCAGATTTTAGTGCTTTTATAATTAAATGTGCATGTTCCCATGTGGATGGTGTGGTTTGTATTGCAGGGTATTGCATGACAAGTTCTGGTGCAAAGACCACGTATATAATAGAGGTCTTTGTACAGCATTTGATCTACTAATTGATTGCTTAGTTTAAGATGCTAGGGTTTATACAAGTACCATTTACTAATACCAGAGCTGTATGTGAACCCATTCAGGGTGAGCTCCACTAGTCACTTTAGCTATATTAATGAAAACTTACAGAACTAAAGACCTAATTTAGTCTATTTTTAGTAGAACTGGGCAAGTGGGTCACAATGGAGAACTTCATTCTATGAACTACAAAAACAACAAGGAATCTGGTGGCACCTTAAAGACTAACAGATTTATTTGGGCATAAGCTTTCGAACTCCAACTCTCAGTTTTCCAGTTATCCATGACCAGCCTTATTTTCACAAATGTATTTATTATTTGATGAATGATTTCTGTGAGCATACCGCCACTCTCTGGCTTACTCTCAAGGCTGTTTTGTATCTGCTGTTTATGCTGTATGAAGTCACTGAAGTTGCCTGGTATTGCTTCTGCTCTTGGAGAATGTCTCAGGAGTTTCAAGGTGGTTGCACTAACACTCCTGGAGCTAGTACTTGTGCAGTATTTATATATTTGCACAAGTTCTCGCATCACTTTTTTGTTTCCTTTTCATAAACATTTTTAGGAACATCATGTTGTTGGCAATAGGGATATAAAATCACTGTTTTGTATTCAAACATTGGCCAGGTATATTTGCAATCTTTGCCCAGCTCTCATCAGGTGCCTGTGTAAATAGTTGTAAATCTGCTTTCAAGGGGATTTTATTAACAATATCAAAGCAGTAACCAAATGGGAGGGGAGGTTTTCCTTAGGAACATTTAAAAACGAGGTGCTTAAAACCATACGAATCGTAGATCAGGTTACTGTGTTTTCCATTTTTTGTCACTGAGGACACCATAAAGCAGGTCAAGAAAGGAAGAAATAAAAAATTATTGGAAAATCAGTAGGGAGGAAGGAGAAGAGAAGCATTTCTAGAATTGCATGATTTCCTGATATTAAATAGTACCTAGTGTTCATAGCGACGTCAGATTTAATTCCATTTTAAATTATTTTCTTTCATTGTTAAAAATATAAATACAAATATTATGCGATATTGAACTCACTTAATATTTTATTGTATTACGATTATGGGAGAGCAGTAGCATCGAGACAGTAAACATAGTGCTTCTGACTGGTGGCAGATTGCACTGGGAAGGTCCTTCTAATTTACTTTCCATACAGCAGCCCAGGTGGGCGTATATTTCCCTTTATTTGCAGCATGCTACCCATCATTCACTCTGTTCCATGGCTGTTCTAAAGACGACAATGCCATTGGTATAGGCATTCAGTGATGTCCACAAGTGCAGTGGGAAGCTGGCTTATGTTGTGTATTCTGTAGTTCAGGCAATGGATATTTGTGATCATTCTTGTGACCACATATGTGGCAGAAATATAAATGTGTGCTTTCCTTCCAGAATAAATAGCCCTTAATTTCATGTATTGTAACGTTTCTTTCCTTAGGTGAAAGAATATCCTGGAATAAAAATATTCCAGGCCAATGCCTCCCTCTATTTTGCCAATAGTGAATTGTATGCAAGTGCACTGAAGAAAAAGGTGAGTAAAACCAATTCCTTAGTATTCTCTCCCCTCTTGAAATAGTGAACTGGTCTCTGAAAAGCTTTAAGGTTAATCCTTTTGTGCATCATCTTTCAGCTCCATTGGCAAAGTCTCTTCCCTCCTTATATGACCTGGGATTTCCTAGGGGGGTGAATATGAAATTTACTTGTAGTTTGATTCTGTGAAGGGCACTGCATACAAATTATCTACATATACACATTACTTCACCCACCACCAAAATGCCATCATATTTGGTGGGGAGGTGTTTAGCACAAATAACATGTATATTTAGGGGACAAGACTGCATTGGCAGGGAATGACACACATACTAATCTCTTAAACATTTTTCTGTAGCTTCCATGATGAATCTTGTACAGTTGAGGTGGGTGGTGCTTGTTTTCACGAAGCAAATGACATTGACAATTTATATCCAAAAGCATTTCCCCCCTTTAAATCTCACACTCAGTGTTCTGTTGAAACTTGTCACTATCTGATTTAGAAAAGGATTGTAGCTCAAATTTCCACCTCATCATTGTATTAACATGCTGATTCCAAAGATTGCTTCTTTCTTTGTACATTTCCCCTTTAAGGAAAGCTGTATAATGTAATCTTATGTTATAATATGTTAAGGTGATGATTTGACCTTTGAATAAGTAACATGATAGTCCTAACAAGTTGAACCTCATTTGATTATGCCTTTCCTTATGTGGTAGACTGGAGTTGATCCATGTGCTGTATTGGCAGCAAAGAAAAAAGCCCAGAAAAGGCATGCCAAGGAACTAAAGCAGACAAATGAACACAGGAAGAAAGCAGTCTTGAAGCTTGTGAGTGCCAGAGTAAATACTTGTCTTATTTTTTTTTCCATCTAGCAAATTAGCTTATTGTATTGGCTCTTTATGCATCATTCATACAAGAATGTTACTTGAAACAGGAAGGTTTAGAAATGTGTGTTGTGCAGCACAGACTGTTTTTGTTAGAAAACTACATCAAAAAAGGGAATGTTACTCAGAAGATTTGTTTTAGAGAATTCTCTAAAACAGGGGCTTAGTGAGATCTAGGAACAGAGGAACTGCCATGCTGGATCAGACCTAAGATCTATCTAGTCCTGTTTGACAATGGCCAGAGGCTTTAGAGAAAGGTATAGAAATTTCACAGTAGGCATATTTGGGGTTATCTGAGCTAATGTGGGCTAATCTGAAATTAACTCAAAGTAATAACCTGTTAAATATAAATATTTCCATTTCTCTTACAAGAACGACTTATTGATTTGGTTAACAGAAAAAGGGGGATCTGCGGAAATGCAGAGTGTGAGGGCAAGAACTGTCTGAAACTTGTGCGCTTTTATTTGCCTATTCTCTGTGGGAGCTGTTAGATGCTCAGTGCTTTTGAAAATCAGGCAGGTGCCTAACTATGGGATCAAGAGCCTAGTTGTAGGCTCTTATATTTTAAGATTTTGGCCCTATAGATTTTTATTCCTGAATGTGTGTGAGACAGCAGAATGGGTGCTCATGGCACTGCTGGCCCAGTGTGGTTATTTCCATTGCCAGAGGAGACAATGCTGATGTAAGTTTTTGAATGAAAACTGTAACTCACGGCAAGGTCACGTCTTAGATCTACTTGAACTTGCTATGTACAATTGGCATATATAGAGAAGGTGGGGGAGGGCTAGGTCTAAATTCAGGTATAAATCCTGTGAACGTAAAAATGTGGGAGGGTGGTTTGAAGCCATAGACCTTATCAGAGGCTGAAGGAAGCTTGTGGAAAAATCGTTATTGCAAATGTATCTACTTGTCATTAAACTCTTGGATTTTATCTTCTCTTATAGACTAATGACATGGAAACAAGCGTAAAACACGAGGTAATTAATGATGAGCTACCCCTAAATGGAAAATCTGCAGATGCAAATGCACAAGGCACATCTCCTGATGAACTTGAACACTTTATGGAGCCAGTGACAAATGTTCACTGTATAATTTTGGACTTGACACCAGTGAACTTTGTGGATTCAGTTGGAGCAAAAATGTTAAAATCAGTAAGTGGTATCTTTCATATTCCCTCTACCAAAATACATGTCATGTCTTTTGTAGGGCACTAAGAGGGCCAATCCAGGTGATCTTGCATCAAACTCTAATTACTACAGGTTTTAACTTTCACCTTTGATGCTAAGTTGTTGCTGCTATACTGGGGAACATGTGATCATCTTGTGCAACACTCAAGTCAAGTTAAGCTACACAGTGTGTGTGTAAAAGCTATAGGGATGGAAGAGGCAGAAGATAATGCTGTGCAAGAGCCATTTTAAAAGAGAAATAACAGTTAAGCAACTGAATGGCTTTTTAAAAAATGCATTTTGTATTTTGTCTTATACCAATGAAATTGTGGTATGCACAAAGGTATTTCTATAGATTAAACCTCCATTTAAACTTCTGCAGGTTATAAAAGAATATGAAGAAGTTGGTGTTTTTGTGTGTATAGCCAGCTGCAGTGGTAAGTTGTAGAGTTTTGGCGGGATTCAGGTGGGGTTGGCATCCATCCTTCCATCGATTTTTTTTTTTTTTTTTTTTTTTTTTTTTTTTTTTTTTGTATTGCCAGCCATCACTGTAGGGGCTGAGCGTCTTCCACATTTAAAAAAATATAATTGGTTTGAGAGGAGAATCAGGCCCTAGTCCACCAGGCCATGACTGGTGCCAGAGTAAAACCCTGATTTTAGCAAGTTCTTTAAAGGCTTGACCCTGCTCCCACCGACTTGAATAACCCTAAACATGTGACTTCAATGGGACACCTCGTATATGCTTCAAGTTAGGAGCATGCTTAAGTACCTTGCTGAATCGGGCCTAACTCACTCTTATAGTCAGTGGGGTCACCATTGTGTGAGGAGAATCAGGTGCAATAATGTTTGATTTCTGACATTTGGAAGTTTATCATTGTCCCCTGAGACTGATGATCAGTATATTATGGCTGAATGAAGATGTGCTAGTATACACACAAATCCATCTTTAATTGGAAATCTACTCAGCTGTACATTTAAATCTTGTGTATTTTACCTATAGCATTATTTGGCTTGCATCTTCTGTCTCAAATCTGTTTTGAACAGAAAAACTTAACGTGTAGCTTTCCCAGTCTCATCTCCCTCCCCCTTAGTTAATCTAAAGAAAAATACAAGGCATGAGATTCATGTATGCCATGGTTATAGTTTAATATATTTGCTTTACAGGCCCTGTTATGGATGATCTGACTCGACTTAATTTTTTTGAAAAATCCACCACCAGAGATTTGCTGTTTCACAGTGTTCACGATGCTGTTCTCTCCTGCCAGCTGAAGGTTGGGTCTGTTCCACAAACTGCCTCAGACCTCTTTGTTAGTACTTCAGAATCACACATGGAGAACTGAAATCTGCATAATTCCATGAGAAAGAGAGACTCTACCAACACTTAATTTGCACAGTATAAACCGAGCGTAAGACTATCCACCTCTACGGGTATACTGTATAGAGGTGGGGTAGTTAGTTTGCTACAGGAATAATGAACAAACAGTTTGCTGCCTTAATACTTTTGAACTGTGCTCTTCCTTACCTGAATCCAGGTGTAAGTTAACCCAACATGCAAACGTTTTATTTGGATGTTGTTGAAAATAATGTATTTTGCTGCGGACAGGATATTAGAACATTCTGATGAGGGTGGGTTAAGTGTTTAGAAACATGGCATTGGAGGATATTGCACTAAGCTGCATATTAGTTCACTTTGGATAAAATATTGAAACATGTGGAGTGCAGGTAATGGACAAATTGATATGTCACACACTGTTTCCAGCAAAGTGGGATCTTGCAGAAAATACCTTTTCTACAGTTACCAATACAATGCATTGTACTCCTGTCTTAAAGGGTTTTCTTAATCCGATTCAAAAACTGCTGCCAATGTGTATATAGCAGGAGTCCGCAACCTGAGACACGCGTGCCAAAGGCAACACGCTGCTGCCAGCTGGGGTCCCAGCCGCCGGCCCCGCTAAGCCCACTGCCGGCCTGGATGGACGGAACCCAGGCTGGCAGCGGGATGAACCACTCAGCCTGGCAGGGTCCTGGATGGACGGAACCCAGGCTGGCAGCGGGATGAACCACTCAGCCTGGCAGGGTCCTGGATGGACGGAACCCAGGCTGGCAGCGGGATGAACCACTCAGCCTGGCAGGGTCCTGGATGGACGGAACCCAGGCTGGCAGCAGGCTGAGTGGGGCTGGCGGTTGGGACCCTGGCTGGCAGGGGCTGGCGGACGGAACCCCAGACCGGCAGCAGGCTGAGCGCCTCAGCCTGCTGCCGGTCTGGGGTTCCGTCTGCTGCCCGGTCTGGCACGCGAAACCTTTTACTGGCATGTGAAACCTTAAATTAATGAAGATTTGGCACACCGCTTCTCAAAGGTTGCCAACCCCTGGTATATAGAGTAGATTCTTGTTCAAAACTATGCCTATCTACTAGCTGGATTTGTGACGTTTCATGCTGGTGTCATTAACTGCTGTTTTCTTAAGCTGGATGGTACAGACCATGTTCCTATTTTTATAGTTAACCTGTCTTAACAGTGACCACCTCGTTCTCAAAATATTCTCCCCATTTTGGCTCAATTTCAAATCAAACATAATTAGTCTGTTACTATTCCTACTAAAGAATTCCAGTGCTACAGTTGAGTCACACCTACTAGAAAATAGCAAATAATTACCAAGTAGTAAATGATTGAGGATAATCTGGTTAAATGGGGTGTGACCAGACTATCTGAAACAGATGAACCTTCTGCAGTGCCTTTTAAACTGCTACAGGCAGGTAGTCAAGGCCCAAAACGTAATTCGATGTGGAAGAAGAGACGTATTGTCATCTACACCATCCTGCTCCCAGTGCAGGCTTGTCTCTCATCCTGCTTTTAAATGCTTTGTAATATGAAGTTTTGCAAAACCTAATTTATATACTTAAATAGATGAAAACTTGTTCAAATATAAATATTCCCTGACACCGAGGGCAACCCTCCTAAGGCACTGATGTTACTTAAAGTGAAACTCCCTACTCTCTTTTCACCCTAATTTTAATTGCTGTAGCTGAAAGAACCTATCTTGACCCAGCTATAGTATTTTTAGAGCTGGACTCAAGCATTGTTGAAACTCTTGCACAAAGTTCCTGTTTTAAGGATAGCCAAGCTTTCAATTGTTCCTTAGCCATAAAATGACCCTTCACATAGTTCCATCATAACACAGGTTCTGTGCTCTAGGGTAATACAGAGGACTTCCCCCTCTTCGCTGGAAGTACAATTAGGTCTGTATTTAGTTGGCTTTATACATGAGCTATGCTCCTCAGTGCGGAGGAGGAGGTAAGTGCCTTGCCTCTGATCCAGCTGGCAACACAGATGGGCAAAATTTGGCATCAGCAATGAAACCATGACTGGAAATTACACTTAATCCTTTTATCTCGGGAGCATTTTTATTCTGGTGCCAGGGTAAATTTTGTAATTTTAATCTAGCTAACAGTCCTTTTGTATAACATGCAGTATATTTTTTTAGCCGTACAGTTTCTTCAGTTAATGTCAAAATTGTCTGTCTTCAACATCCCAAATAAAGAGGAGTTCAATGACTTGATTTTCTTAATCCTGCAGCACTGTGTTAGGAGATAAAGATTCTTTGTGTATCATCTACTGGCCATGGCTTTCAAAAGTGACTAGTGACTTTCTCTAACAGGGGTCCAGCTATCAATGGGCAGGAGCCCAAGCACTTTCTGAAGGGCAATTGCCTTTAACAGGTGTCAGGTTGGGTGTTCAAATCTCTAATCATGTTGGAAAATCTGAACCAGAAATTTAAATAAAAATAAAGGGGAGAAGCGCCACAGGGGTGGGCTGCCCTATAAAGAAAGGATAAAAGGAGCCTGCTTGTTGCCTCTACTAGCAAACCAAGAATGTTTTTGAAGAATCCTCCTTCAAGGGCCTGAGCAATTCATTTACATCCTCCTTGTGTAAGTAACACTTACTTCAAATAGGCTTTGATAGGGAAAGATCAGTTATAGCTTTTCCCTGCATGGCACTGTTTTAAGCAAAGCCTATAGCTTTCCTGAAGAGGGAAACATCCTGTGTGGAATAGTAGTGGAGAGCACTTTGCTGTAATTGGTTCTGGAGAGCAGCTATGTGAAGATATGCCCTCCCTCACAGGAGTACTGATTCCCTCTGCCTGGAGCCCTGACTCCTTCCCACTCCATATCCCCAACCCACACTTCTATTCAACTTGCCCTTTGAGTGCTGATTCAAGCAAGAAGGGACAAGGTATATGCAAGCCACAGCTTTACTTTTCTTCTAGTGCCAGAAAGTTCCTGAGCTGCCCTACTTTTCTTCTAGTGCCAGAAAGTTCCTGAGCTGCCCTGCTTAAAGTCTCCATTTAGCCATACACCTGCCATAGCCCCGCTCTGAGGCAGTGTCCTGACACCCCTCTATGGGTAGGAGCTAGGGATAATGACTGCTTTAGTTTTCCCCAAGCCATGCATTCCTTACAGTGAAGCCGCCTCTGCTAACACAGCAAGATCAAGTGGATTCCACGTTAAGGCTGTATTTGAGTCTACTCTTCAGTATTAGAGCTGGTTTTCTGCTTTTAAGCTTCTGAAGTGGTGTACTAGCCATGATTTTTATTCCAGGCTTATGCCTCCTGCCGCCCCTGAGATTAAATTGATAAACTATGACAGACTTTAGCCTAAAGCTGGAACTGATCATCAAAGTGGACTATGGGCTTTAGAGTTTTGCTACTTTGCTCTTATGCTTCTGTAGTGGACTAGCAGTGGTCATTGGTTCTCAGGGTGCATCAAATCTTATTCCCTGCCAGCCCCTACAAAGCATAAATCAAGCAATTGCTGTTTGATGCTGTACTCAGCTTGGCAGGAGATCATTGTTCCCTTCCACCAGCTTTTACACAGTAAGAGGGGAGAGATTAACAAAGTCCGGGGGAGAAGGGTTACTTAAAAAAAAAACAAAAAACCCTGCATTTTCTCTTTTATCCACACTTGCTTCTCCTTCCTCGTTGGGGGGCAGCTGCAGGGAGAAGGCAAGAAGCATTGTTATTGAAACCAGCACCATGTGAAAGCATTGGGATACCACTACTTCTGCTCTACAGCAAGAATAATGAGGGAGGACTACAGTGTAGAGGGTAAGACTACTGCAGGACAGCAAGGAATATGGTCAGAAGAAGCTGTGCTGTTTTTTTTGATAACAGCCTTTAGTCTAAAACTGGCAGGCACTAACTTCCCAGAAACCGAGAACATGTTGTGTCCGTTTCATGGGAAAGAATGGGCCCGGAAGACAAGGTATGAGTTACCTGATCACTGTACAACACTTTAGTGTTTTAAAAATATCGAGACCATGGTCTGCTAACTCCTCTGGCAAAAGCACCCTTTAAAAATATTTCACATTTCAAATGCTGTAAGTACAGTTTTTCCTTTAACATTCTCTTCTTTGCTTCAGCTGCTATGAAAGATAACTCACGTTTGAGGGAAGAGGAAAAGGTTAGTTGTAGCAAGCTGGAGCTGTTTTTATTGCTGCTGGGACTCTGATGCTGATGTCTCTTAGACACAAAGGCAAAAAGCAGCAGTTAGAAAATACAGCTTCTGGGTGTGAGGTTGACTCATTTGTAACCTCAGTGTCTGAGCAACACAAGCACAGCACACTCTTCTTAACCCTAAGACCTGCCAAACTTGTACCACTGTCAGGCTACTTACTATTCTGCTTTTAACTGCCTCCTTGATCACATGCTCACAAGCAGTGTTCAAACATGTGGTTCTAACTTATTTGATCATGCCCCCTTTCTTTATGGCTGAAGTGGTTTATGCCCTGCACCCTGACAGAAATACATATACTGATTAAAAAAATGCCACAAAATATTAAAACCAGTAAGGCATTGCTTCAAACAGAACCATTTCATCATATCATGCTCTGGTGGCCAAGTTCTGAAGGCAGTGCTGCTGGCAGCAGAGAGGGTGGCAGTATCATACCACGCCACCCTTACTTTTCCGCTGCTGCTGGCTGAACATCCAGCTGCTCTCCCTTCTCACACTCCCTCAGGATACATTTCATGTCTCCCATTTTGAGAACCTCTGTTTCAAACTACAGTCTTACTAGTTCAGCCAGGAGCTTATTAGTCAGAAGGTAAAAGGAGCGGGACAGGAAAGAAGAAATAAGGTGGGGAAGAAGCAGAGCACACAAGGTGTGTGACAGCTTTAGGAGGTGGCGATGGCATTGGGTCCCTCACTTTGGGCAGGACATCTCAGGAGGAGTCCCAGCAGTGTAACAGTAGATCCTTCAGAACATGCTGAAGCTCTCACTCCTGCCCATCCACCTGTATCCCTGACAGTTGTTATCGTTAGCTTTAAGAATGCCAAAAGTGTGATGGGCAGAGTAACCCAGCTCTTCATTTTGGCCACTGACTTTCAGTCCCCCATTCCTTTTGTTTGCCAGGCACGATCTGTGTCCTTGAGTCCTGGCAGGCGCATTTTTGTTTGGACTAATTCTGTCTCCCTTTAGTACCTTTCCCATCAACATTTATGGTTATAAGCTGACATTTTATGAACCTTTACCCATCTTTGAACAACTGAGTTTATAGTTTGCCTGCTATAGCCCAACAGCAGCATTAGGGGTTAGTAGTAAGCACAGGCTGGGTACGTGACATGCTTCCACTACCCTTGAAGCAGCCTCTTCTACTGTATCGCTCCAAGCAGCCAGATTTTAGACTTTCCCTTTAAAAATACAGCTGCTGGGAAGGGAGAGCTTTCTGAGCACTCTTTAGGCCTCAAAACTAGCTCCTTGGTATACCTAACTAGCCTACTCCTCACCTAAAAGCTGGGACACTGCTCTGCTTTGTGTTGCTGACACCAGCCACTGCCAGGAACTGGAAGACAGGTGATGGGAAACAACAAAAATAAAGTTGTCAGTTTAGTTTGAGATAAAACTTGCTAAAATGTAAGCTCAATGATTTAAAAAAAAAAAAATAGGAAGGAACAGGTTGAAGGTGTCTCCATAACATTTTTTGAAAAAAGTCTTAAAAGTTCTCTTTAGCACAATGCCACACAGTGCCGTACTTGAGAACTTAAAAGTAAACTAGAAATAGACTCATTGATTTTCATTAGCCAAGCGAACACTGGCTAAACCAAGAACACAGAGAAAAGTAAAGTTTTCACTTTTAATAGTAACCTAGCACCACATTTTTGTGTTACACCCTCCATGGTTTGTTCTAAGTCGTAATAATAGGGATAGTGCCTTCTTTTTGTGTACCACACTTAGCATGCTGGGGGCACCACCAGAAACGAGAAGCTTGACAGCAGAAAAATGTTTAAAAACAGTGGATTTGGACTGCATATTAAACTTAAAATCTAATTGGTTTTACTGTTAAGTTTGTAGCAGGTTTTGCAGGGTTGTAACCATCCCTGACTGAATCTCAACGTCTTGCATCATTTTCTGCTACAGCACTGATTAATTAGTGTTGAACACACTTAAAGAAAAATAACTACCTACCAGTCTGTCATTTGGAATGATGTATTTTATTTCTAGACTCAGAATGAGATTAGACAGCAAACACACCCTGAACAGTTACTCAGGCTTTTTGTTTAATAGCAAGATTAACAACAGGAACATATTTTCCTTTAATTTCAAGAAGTTAGTTGTAGGTCATGTATCTGGGCGTAGCACTGAATTTTGCATACGACTTGATGACTTTGTTCACAGCTTCTAAGAAGTCTTTCTCTGTAGCGATTTTTCGACGTGCTCGGATGGCAAACATGCCTGCCTCTGTGCAGACACTGCGAATTTCAGCACCTTTCAAAGAAGAGGACAGTTGGATTTAACACCTGCACATTATGCACTTACACAAAAACCAAACAGCGTACAAGTCATAGGATTCAACTTACCTGTGCTATTAGGACACAGTCGAGCTAACAACTCAAATCTTATGTCTCTTTCAACACTCATTGAACGAGCATGAATCTTGAATATGTGAGTTCGTCCCTAAAAAAACAGAAATTTGAGGGTGTGAGAGAAGAATTGATGCAGGGAGATAGGAAGTGAAGTAGAGTACTCAGCCTGTGGAACACCCCTTCAGTCTAGTTTCCTACTCCACCTACTGGTAGGAAACTGTAACGCTATTTCTGAACTGGCCTATTTGAGTAGAAAGCAAAGAGTTTATGGCACACAGTATAGATACTAATTAGAAGTGCTCTGACAAGTCATCACATGAGACCTCTCTCCTTGTAATGCAAATCAAGAGAGGAGGGGGCTAGAACTTTATAACCTACTTTCTGACTTGGTCTAATAGAATCTAGATTTGTTGAGTTGGGAGTACACTGCAAAGCACAGC